>NC_067241.1:7000000-7182500 GCF_019924925.1 Ctenopharyngodon idella | reverse complement strand
AACTACTCAAATGACTCATTTCTTTTTAGTAAATCAAACTCATACTTAAAGTGTAGTTACTGACTGGTTGTTCATAAGACAACATGTAGTTGAAGACACACATTATAGTATTATGTTTTGTCAGTAGTATTTTATAAAAATACATAAACAAAATATGTTTTCACATGCTTTATTTGTTTAGTTTTGGTGTTTAAAATATAACTATGGCCAATCACTGGATTGCATTTATGCCACCTCTAAAAAGCCTGTTAAAAGTCATTAAAATGTCTGTGTAAACAACTTACAAGAACCTAACTATGAATTAATTTATAATTTAAATATCTCATGGTAATGGAATTGCATTTACTTTCTTAAAATATTCATTCCATAAAAGTACTAAAAGAACCATTAGAGTAGGGGTGTCCAATCCTGCTCCTGGAGGGCCACTGTCCTGCGGAGTTTAGCTCCAACCCCAATTAAACACAACTGAACCAGCTAATCAAGGTCTTACTAGGGTTACTAGAAACTTCCAGGCAGGTGTGTTGAAGCAAGTTGGAGCTAAACTCTGCAGGACAGTAGCCCTCCAGGACTGCGTTTGGACATCCCTACGTTAGAGCATGCAATAAAAATATTAATCTTTCCGTCCAGTAATGCATTACAATATTGCGTTACTACCTAAAAAAGTAAAGTTTATGGAAAGTAATGTTACATTACTTTTGCGTTACTTTTTCTCATCTGGGCAGGGCTGTTTGTTTGTTTTTATAACAACAAAAAAGTTCTATTTTTGGCAAATGTAAAAGCCCTTTCACAATAAGCGCATGGTCTAAAGTGCATGGCACAAATGCACTTAGGGCGTGTCCGAATCCTATTTTGCTAGCTTAACGACGGGAAAAATGGTCAGCGCGCCCGGTGCATGGTCTAAAAGGGTTGTCCCTATTCTCTTAATGAGTAATGGGTGTGTTTTGGGCGTAATGTGCAATCAGAGTCTCATCACCCATTCCCTTTAAAAGCCAGATGTGCTTGCGCCATGGCGGATTCGCTATTTACATGGTGGAATTTGTAAGCTGAGAAACTGAACCAACGAGGAACGAGGAACCGGATCTGCTCGTGTGCGAGGTTAAAGCGCACGAGCAGACCATCTATGGGACAAGCCGGACTCCACCAAAGCATTTTTATCTTTATGCACACAATAGTAATCTTTTACATTGTAATTCTTTTATTTGTTAAATTTGGCATGTTTGTGTGCAGCTGCACGTCCCTTTGTGTGTAACAAGCAGAGTGTTTGCATGTTGTGCACCCACCTATAGGCTCATATTACTAACGCGCTCTTTAAATAACAAAACAAATATTGCACCATTGACTTTAGACCATGTTTCAGTTGGTCAATGGCGCAGTCATTTTCAGTTGCGTCAAAATAGCAACACGCCAACAATGTGCCTGAACACACCTCATTTTCAGACCAGCACTCCCATGGGCGCACAAATGGGCGCAAATGCATTTGCTATTTGAACAACGTGGTGCAGGACATAAAAAACGATAACTGCGTAGGGCTAAAACTAGCAAAAAACACTTGCGTCGTGCCTAGCGCTACATTGCACCGTGTGTATGATAGGGGGCCCTAAAAGAGAAATTAATAAGCCTCAGGCTGAAGGAAATGCTATTGTACAGTAGAGGGCGCAGTTCAAAACAAACAAGCCTTTCAGCCGTGCTGCCATTCTGGAATACAGAAGAATAGGATGCAGAAGAAGAATTTAATGAGTAAATGCATGCTTACATTAAGTCTAGAACTACTCTAGAATAACTATCATGTTTACACAGCGCACACAACGCCTCTGCACTTACTCCCGATTTCTCGATCAGTCAATACATGGGAAAACAAAGTAACTTCCGGTACTTATTTGAAAAAGTAATATTTTGTTGTAAATTTAAAAGAAATGTGTTACTTTACTAGTTACTTAAAAAGTAATCTGATTACATAACTCGTGTTACTTGTAATGCACTACCCCAATACTGTGCATATGTTTCAAAAACTACAGATTTCTCTCTTTGTCAGATTTCTCTAGTCTGCTTAAAGCTCGCCACTTTCTTACAATTGACTGCAAGCTTGCTTTCAGATCTGCCCCCATCCAATCAACAACCGATGAATAAAACCAAGCCTCAGCCCTACATCTGAATGTACGTCACAATATGGAAAAAAGATCTGTTGCTATTTCCGTTACATCGTGACTTCAAGTAAGCGGAAGCATTAAATTCTTTAATAAGAGCATGATACAGTATTATGGTAATGAGACCTGTTTCTTGCACTCCAAATCACAGTTCGCACACTGCACGGTTTCCTCACTGTCTGCTGAACTGTCCACCAAGAACTTCAGGAGTCGATCCTCTGGAGGGAGTGCATTTATTCCTTTCACAACAGACTGATGTCTACAAAAGAAACAGACAGTTTTGTGTGTCTGTGCAGAACTTTTGACTCATTGCCTGATAATGTCTTAGTCATACATCTGGCATTGGTGTGTTTATCTCTCCTTCATAGCAACAACGACACAAATAGCTCTCTTCTGAACAGTGAGCGATAGATAAACCCCCATTGAGATGAAAATAGACATAAAGTGTAAGAGACTCAAACAGTTCTACAAATAAAAATACTACTTTAATATTTCTAAAGTTCATGGTTCAAAGATTCCCTGTTAATTCACTTTTATGAGAAGCATTCACAGTGTATTTGACAAAAAGTTTTAAACAACAATATATTATCCTATATAATAACATTAACACAGTCCTTTGCATTGCTGATGCATAACATTAATGCATGCGATCACAATGACATAATATAACACTCAAAACACTGAGAAATTTACAGTAACTTAACCTTCAAATGAACATTTAGCCAGCTAAAAACAAATTCATACTTACTCTAACATGCTTCTTTATAAAGACCACCAACCTTTTCCCATTTTTTTATAAATTCCCTCCATACGTGCAAGATCTACGGTGTGCGATTAAGCTGCTGCTAGACTTACTATATGGCAGCAGAAGGGTGAGCGCACAGGCATTTCAGCCATCTCTAATTGTAGCCAGCCCAGGACCTGTGTATCCAATGTCAAGTGTCAGATAGTGTTAGGTTTGTTGTTTGATGCCACAGTGGCCTTGGCAGAATGTGCCCAGGGACTTTCGATTAAGTCCAACACAAAGGCGGGATTTATAGTGCAGCTGTTGGCCTCTAGAAGGTAATCTCTCCTACAGATGCCCCTGGCTCCACAGAGTTGACCAGACAATGTTGTTTGACCATTTAAATCTATAAATACAATCTTTTTTCAAATGCATACATGTCATTGGCTTTATCTTTGCATTTAAATCTGTACTAACACTGTGGGCCCTTTCCCCCCTACTGCAATCATACTGTGTGAATTGTCAGAGTAAGGTGATCAATGATTAAATGAAGTAAATTCTTACCCACAGAGAGGGCAAGTAAGTCGGCTGTCCACAGCCCTTCCGCGCAGGCAGCTGGCACAGAACGTGTGATAACAGTCCAGTAGACATGGATGCTCATACTGTTCTTGGCACAAGTGGCACACCAGAGGATGGCAGTTGGCACTGTCCAGGTCATAGAGGTTATCCAGAGGGGAAAAGATCTCTCCAGACATCTGAAAATTTAATAAAGACCTTCAGATATTCTGATATACTATATGGAGGAGTGTATTCACACATTTATATAGCCTATCTACAATACATATTATTCTGAGTATGCTTAGTATCCTTGGGCTCTCATTGATTCAGAATGCACAGTGAAAAAGTTGAGATCCAAGGTCAATACGTATTATTAGATTTAGAAGATAGCTCCAAAACAGAAACAAGCCTTTGAATAGGCTCCAAAGAAACATAAATAGTCACATGAATGAATGAATATATATTGAAAAATACCAAATGAATAAACATAAATTTAATTCCATTCACCTATAAAGAATATGTAAATACCTTGTCCTGTCCGAGTGCTTCTGCTGGGTGGAGTGAATGCCGTGTGAAGGTTCTGTGATGCGGGATATGGCTTCAAAAACAAACAATGAATTCACACTCCAGTATCTGTTGTATGAGGGGGATGATATGTTCGGGCCAGAACACTTAGACCCTGATTATACAACACAAACCAGATGCCATTGTCTGTCAAAAGTAGAGTCCTGGTAGCTAAAAATAATTACACGTCATGTTAGAATAACAATTCTTTAGTTTGATCTTTGTTATATACATACAGAAATTGCATGCAGTTTTCTATAAAATATCAACACTTGAATGCCTATTTACATTTAAAATGATAGTTTAGCCAAATATGAAATTTCTTCCATCATTATCGCATCCTTTCTTCTGTGAAGCACAAAATATAAGGTAAGTTTGAATATCACCTTTTGTGATTCATTGTAGAAAGAACGTCATACTGTTTTGCAAAGACATGCGGGCAAGTGAATTTAGGGCCTGTTTCAGTACCCACACTTGCGGTCTTGGCTACTTGAGAACAAGTGTACTTGACAGGAAGTAAGCGCACAAGACTGTCCCAGTTAAGTGACCTTAACACACATGCTGCATCTGGAATTGAATACTTCCATACTATATAGTACAACCCGAATTCCGGAAAAGTTGGGAAGTCTTTTTTAAATTTGAATAAAATGAAAACTAAAAGACTTTCAAATCATATGAGCCAATATTTTATTCACAATAGAACATAGATAACATAAACTTTTAAACAGAGAAATTTTACACTTTTATCCACTAAATGAGCTCATTTCAAATTTGATGCCTGCTACAGGTCTCAAAAAAGTTGGCACGGGGGCAACAAATGGCTGAAAAAGCAAGAAATTTTGAAAAGATTCAGCTGGGAGAACATCCAGCAAGTAATTAAGTTAATTGATATCAGGTCTGTAACATGAATAGCTATAAAAGGGATGTCTTAGAGAGGCAGAGTCTCTCAGAAATAAAGATGGGCAGAGCTGTGAAAGAGTACGTAAAAAGACTGTGGAAAACAATGTTCCTCAATGTCAAATTGCAAAGGCTTTGCAAATCTTATCATCTACAGTGCATAACATCATCAAAAGATTCAGAGAAATCTAATAAGGGACAAGGCCAAAGACATTTATTGGATGCTCATGGTCTTCGGGCCCTCAGACGGCACTGAATCACTTATCGGCATGATTGTGTCAATGACATTACTAAATGGGCCTAGGAATACTTCCAGAAACCACTGTCGGTAAACACAATCCACCGTGCCATCTGCAGATGCCAACTAAAGCTCTATCATGCAAAAAGGAAGCCATATGTGAACATGGTCCAGAAGCGCAGTTGTGTCCTGTGGGCCAAGGCTCATTTAAAATGGACTGTTTCAAAGTGGAAAAGTGTTCTATGGTCAGATGAGTCCAAATTTGACATTCTTGTTGGAAATCACAGACGCCATGTCCTTCAGGCTAAAGAGGAGGGAGACCTTCCAGCGTGTTATCAGCGTTCAGTTCAAAAGCCAGCATCTCTGATGGTATGGGGGTGCATAAGTGCATATGGTATGGGCTTGCATGTTTTGGAAGGCACTATGAATGCTGAAAGGTATATAAAGGTTTCCAGATGACGTCTATTTCAGGGAAGGCCTTGTGTATTTCAGCAGGACAATGCAAAACCACATACTGCAGCTATTACAACAGCATGGCTTCATCGTAGAAGAGTCCGGGTGCTGAATTGGCCTGCCTGCAGTCCAGATCTTTCATCTATAGAGAACATTTGGCGCATCATTAAACGAAAAATACATCAGAGATGACAACGAACTCTTCAGCAGCTGGAAACCTATATAACCTCAGCAGCTGGAAACCTCAAATTTAAAAAACGTCCCAACTTTTCCAGAATTCGGGTTGTATGTAGGGCTGCCCCCTAATATTCGACTAATCGATAGTTGACTAGAAGAGACTTAGTCGGCCAAAAATTTTATTAGTCACAGAAAAAACAAAAAACTCGTGGTAAAATCACACAGTCCGTGAGGGAGAGATCGTTAACGGCGGGTCCTTGTGGTAATTACAGTATGTTGGGCAGGAAATCCAAACGTTCGCCTATCATCCATCGACCTCAAATATGGCTTATCATTTGAAACATGTAGTAGTAACTTTACATGGCTGCTTGCTCTAACGTTAACCTTGATAAATATGTGCTATTAGGCGCATATCCAAGTGTTTGTGCGGAGTGTGGAAGCTGAAGTATTAGTGCGCTTACTGCATAACGTGGAGGCACCGTCGCAATCACTTGCATTTTTTCCTGATAACAGCGGAAACAGCGGAAAGACTCCGTCATTTTTGGTCATACAGATAAGAGTAATACATCATTCGAAACTGTACTACTTTTATTTGTGTAAACTCACAATAACAAGAAAACATTGTGCCTTTGTAAAATAAAGAAAACAAACAGAATGCGCTTTCTGCCGTCTCGGTCTCTGTGAACCAGAGTGTGTCAAAAAAATAACCAAAACTCAGTGTACACTTGCCTCACAGACATGAGAAATATATCTGTAGAAAGCTTGAAATGTCAAGCGATTGTCAGCCAATTCAAGTGGAAAACCAATGTTATGTAATCCATATGGAACGTGCATATAGGCGCGTCCACTACTACGGAGATGAGAAGTCAGCATCGTCAACTTAATTTCTGCAGCGGAAAACATAAAAAACATTATCAATAAATTATTAAAATATTTAGACAGTCTCCTTGCTGTTTTTTCACGACACACTCACAATCATTACTTTTGCTGGTGCACTGCTGCAAGCTTTTTGTGTGCGCTTGAGTGCTGATTAGGCTATGTATTATATATAGGCAATTAAAGGCTCATTATTCTGATTTATATGGCTTATTATTATACACGTGTGATTAGTCGACTAATCGCTTAAATGAATGACTACTAGTCGACTAGAATTTTTTTTAGTCGAGGGTAGTATGTCCGATAGTATGTTACAAATGACGTTTGTATACGTTTGTAGGTCATGTGACAGTAACAGCATGGTGGATGTAGTCTGTCCGAATTTTATTCATACTACCATATTCATAATATACAGAACATACTTTTTTTAACGGTTGTGAAGTAAATTCAAATTCAAATGTAGTACCTACTCAGTATGCAATTTCGCATCGGAGCGGTATTTGAGGCTAAGCGTATCTATCATTCATCATGTTCAAGAACTCACGTCATAAAATCATGAGATATTGAGGAAAACTTTCCAGTGTACGTTAAATTAATTAGATATTATATATAATTTGGTAGTACCACATAAAATGTGCACATTTTATTGGTGCAGAGATAAATGTGCATTTGCAACTTTTTTATTACAGGTATCACAATTTCTAAATTGTGTTGTCTGTTACATAGCGAATAGCCTACTGAACAGATATTTAAAAGTTTATTTTAAAGTGTAAAGTACTGAAAATCAAAATGTGTAAATAAAGCTCTGTAAACTTGCATTTAACAACAGTATGTAAGTGTGTCCATTCGGGTTATCAAAAGTCAACACACAGTTGCGGTCTTCCACCCCCTTGAACATTGGGGCCAAATACAGGAAATACTTCATGTAAGTAGACAAGCAATCATCAAGTGTGGGTATTGAGTACCTCAGAGATGACCTGTTTTTGTATGCAAAACCCGGAAGCGAGTTAGCATTTTGGGACTTCCGGTTCCATCGCCCTAAAGTCTATGGGTTTTTTGAATGGGTTTTTGCTAAATCGCCTGAAATAAGGTCTGTAGTTAACAAAGCCTCTATAGAGTACCTCAGGGATGATGTGTTTTTGTAGGCCAACCCGGAAGTTAGCGGCGCACGGGTTCCCTCGATCGAAAGCCTATGCATTTTTCCCATAGACTTTTGGAAAATCGCAAAAAATAAGCTGTTTAACAAAGGGTTATATGACACTTACACGTTTTGTTTATCAAGATAATCTTTACAAATTAACACAACATTTATACATTTTGAAGCCTAAATAAAGCCGTCAGATATAAAAAGCTAACAGTAGGCTATAAACGGACTACAGCACACCATGGTCGCGGATCAACGTCACCACCACCAAGCTTCCTCAAACTTTATTTAAAAAACAACTTTATTTAAAAACATGCTCGCTGATTATGATCTGCGCTGTGTACGAATACTTATCCACTTTTTCATGAGGAATGCTGTCCAAATGTCCTGTTTGTCATGATGACGTCTAAAGTACCCGCCAAAGGAAGTAGTCCCTTTTAGCAATTTGTTAGCAACCGCCATTTTTAAGACACAATAAAGGTTTAAAAAAATCACAAGCAGGTTATAACTGGTGTGTTTTATGTCATAGATCAAAATGTTAAAATATTTAGAGGCGTTGTTAACCACAGACCTTATTTCAGGCGATTTAGCAAAAACCCATTAAAAAAAAAACCCATAGACTTAAGGGCGATGGAACCGGAAGTCCTAAAATGCTAACTCGCTTCCGGGTTTTGCCTACAAAAACAGGTCATCCCTGAGGTACTCTATTGCGACAGGTCATATGACAGATTTTTATTTTTGGATGAACTGTCCCTTTAAGTCAAACAGCAGACAAATCGAACACTGCGACGTCACGCTTGCGCAGTCGTGATTCTTCCTTTCGACGAAATTTCTCACTATGGCGCCTGTTGTAAGTTCGATCATACCGACCTAGTGGATAAAATAACAGACGTTCCCATTCATTTTCATGTACACAAATCATTCGAAATTGTATATTAGACTCTATCGCTGTCATAACTTAAGTAATAACCCAATACGTAAGACAATTGCTATATTATGAAATGAACCCCGTAAAATCACTTTCACAGAGAACTTAATTCATTCTTTCGCGCAATTCTGCAACACTTCTACTAATAGTTTTGTTATTCTGATGATAATGACATGCCTGTCATACAAGATTGAAGGTACACATTTTGGGTATTTAATTGCAGAGGAAGCAGCAGAGCTCTAAAGGTGGAAAGAAGAAGAAGCAGGTCCTGAAGTTCACGCTGGACTGCACGCATCCCGTTGAAGATGGTATTATGGATGCTGCCAACTTTGTGAGTCCTTATGAAGCTCTTTTTTGTGTGTGTATACTGTCATTATTACTCTGGAAATGTCAGATTACCAGCTGTTTGATTTTGTCTCTTGTTTGCATATGTGGTTACAGGAGCAGTTCCTACAGGAGCGCATCAAAGTCAACGGTAAAGCAGGAAACCTGGGAGGTGGAGTTATCACCATTGAAAGAAGCAAGAGCAAAATCACAGTTTCTTCTGAGGTGCCCTTCTCCAAAAGGTGTGCCTGTTTTGATACATCTAGACTTTATTTGTTTTGCCAATTATTTTATTTTTAGCTGCAACTTAAATTATATATTTTCCACTGTTCTTATCTTTTTGCAGGTACCTGAAGTATCTCACAAAGAAATACTTAAAGAAGAACAATCTCAGAGACTGGTTGCGTGTTGTAGCTAACACTAAAGAAAGCTATGAACTTCGCTACTTCCAGATCAACCAAGATGAGGAAGAAGAGGAGGATGAGGATTAAATTCTTGTTTTTTTTTTTTGTACATTTAAATAAATTCATATACAACTACATTATCCATCAGATACACTTCTTTATCATTGGTGTTTTGATGCTAGATGGACATGGGGGGGACATGCACAGATGAATTGTTCAGAAGATTTATAAAATGCATTAAGGTAATATAAGGTGAATTTTCATTTCATGCCAATTTTAAAATAGCACACTGTTCTGCTAACTTGAGAAAAAACAAAACATTACATAAAAGATGAGATCCATGGGGAAAAAAATACTAACAACATATACCAACTTACATGAACCTTTATTTAATATTAAGAAAAAAAAAATAACATTTTAGAAATCAAAATATGAGTTGGAATTCCAGTTCCTGGACATATACGGCTTAAACAAATGAACATTTCTTGCAAGTACACAATTTAAAACTGTTTTCATAGAACATAAAAAACAAGCTTGTTGCTCGCCCACAAACTGGATGGACTCTTGTATGGACTTGCATACAGTATATGAAAGATAGCAATGTGATCAGTTTAAGCCCAGGTGAACACACACCAAAAAAAAAAAAAAAAAAAAAATGGCACAGTATTTAACATATTGCATGAAAAAAATGCTCCGTAAAGACATTGTGGTCCCTGATGATGGGACAATCTACTCTTCTCAACATCGAGTTCATTATTTCCAAAACATGCTAACATCAACACGAGAACAGCATTTCTGTAGTTTACATCACTAGCAAGGGCATGAACACTTAACACTTTAAATTTCTAGAAAAGAATGAATTTAATAAAAATCTCACAGCTGATGTCTCATTTGCATTGCAGGAGTTGAAAATACTTCCCTGATCAGATTAACAGGATTGTGTCTTAAAAATAGAAGGAAAGAAGAAGAGAAAAAAAAAAAAAAATTCTCTTACCGATCAGCTACATGGTCTTGATTTGAGAAAAATTATGTTCTTATGTATGGTGATGAAAACATGGATCTGGAAGTAATGAAAGTGATGTTTAAAAGGTGAAATGCCCCATAACACTTGAGTTGTCATAGGACTAACTGATCCTCAGCCTGAATCATCTCACTTAAAAAGGCACAAGAATGGAGTGAGCTCGTCTTTTAGTTAACCATTAGTCCATTGATAGTCTGCATTAGAATGATTTAGCACCAGTTTTTGGAAGAGAGCAGACATAGATTTCACAGCCACTGTTATGGAAAAATAAACAACAAAACAATCTGTGATAAACTTCCATTAGGAATGTATAAGTAAAGGGGATGGATCCAGTGGAATCCGAGTGCTCTGAGCAGTTGCTGGTTTTATTGTGAAATTAAAACCGGCGTGAGACGCCACAATTACCATTCTGAAACGCCTGAGCCTACACAGATCAGTTAATGCAAATTCTTAAATACTTTAATCCGACATGTGGCTTGCCTTTCAAAAAATGTAATTTGAGGTCCAAAAATCAAAGAAAAATAAACAATCCCATTCCCACCAAACTGATTACCCAGGTGACCTAGTGAGCAGAGGCCTTTCATTAAAAAAAAAGCCCCTGGAGAAAATGACAATTGTGTCCAATCAGAGTGTTCGCGGGTTGTATTCGGGTAGCTTCTTGAGCTTTTCCTTCTCCTGCTCTGTGTCTTGTCGGGCAATAACCAGAGAGTGTGAATAGCCCATCACCACCTGAAATGACAGTTGCTTTTTCAGTTGCATAGCCATACCTTTATATCACAGAGAACAGAATTCTGGGAGGATAGGAGTCATGTCTTTGACAGCAGAATTCACCTGTTCTGAATACACTCCATCCAGAGTTTTGACCTCTTGAGCAGTGGTGGAGGACTTGGGTTTGTTGTCACCATAGCCCTAAAAACACAACATTTAAATATGAAAAACTTGCTGACATATATACTACCGTTCAAAAGTTTGGGGTTGGTAAGATTTCTTAAGCCTTTTGAAAGAAGTCTCTTACGCCCGGTTCATACTACACATTTTTAACCCGATTATGGCACAATCCGTTTGACATAAGCTGTCGTGGAAATTCGTAAGTGACAATGGCCATCAGGATGCAAGCATCAAACGTTTTATCTCGTATGGCACGTCATAGTGGACAACAACAGACGCTGCATCTGCGATACTTCACGACATAACAGAAAAACTAGGAAGTTTCATTTTTCATTTATTTTTGGTGTTCTACGATAAGTTCCTTCGTATCTGTGACATTGACCAATAGGAGCACAGAAGCTCTTCTGTACACAGCTTTCAAACATGCCAAATTAAAGGGAGACGATAGTATTGGTGCAATGGAGGAAAGATTTTTTTTTTTTTTTTCATTTATTTGATCAAACATACAGTAAAATAGTAATATTTTGTGAAATATTATAAAAATTTAAAATAACTTGTCTGTTTTAACATTTTAAAAGTACAATTTATTCCTGTATGAATTTTTAGCAACCATTTCTTCAGTTTTCAGTGTCACATAATCCTTCAGACATCATTCTAATATGCTGATTTGATGCTCAAAATACATTTATTATTATCAATGTTGAAAAGAGTTGTGCTGCTTAACATTTTGTGGAAACAAATGAACAACATCAAAAATGACTTTTGATTAATTTAATGCATCCTTTCTGAATAAAGTATTAATTTAAAATACTGTATATACAGGGTTCCCACACCTTGGTTAACTTCAAATTCAAGGACCTTTCAAGGACTTTCCAGGTCCAATACCCTCAAATTCAAGGACTTAAAGGGTTATTTCACCCAAAAATGAAAATTCTGTCATTAATTACTCACCCTCATGCCGTTTTACACCCGTAAGACCTTCATTAATCTTCGGAATGCAAATTGAGATATTTTTGTTTAAATCCGATGGCTCAGTGAGGCCTACACAGGGAGCAATGACATTTCCTCTCTCAAGATCCATAAAGGTACTAAAAACATACTTAAATCAGTTCATATGAGTACAGTGGTTCAATATTAATATTATAAAGCGACGAGAATATTTTTGGTGCGCCAAAAAACCCAAAATAACGACTTATTTATTGATGGCCGATTTCAAAACACTGCTTCAGGAAGATTCGGAGCGTTATGAATCAGCGTGTCGAATCATGATTCGGATCTCGTGTCAAACCGCCATACTGTCAAAACCGCGCACCAAAAATATTCTTGTCGCTTTATAATATTAATATTGAACCACTGTACTCATATGAACTGATTTAAGTGAGAGAGAAAATGTCACTGCTCCCTATGTAGGCCTCACAGAGCCATCGGATTTAAACAAAAATATCTTAATTTGTGTTCCGAAGATCAACGAAGGTCTTACGGGTGTGGAACGGCAGTAATTAATGACAGAATTTTCATTTTTGGGTGAACTAACCCTTTAATGAGGGGACACATTTCAAGTGAGCGCAAGGTTACATCATGTTACCTTGTAAGATACATTGTTACATTTTTCATGTGTCAAACACAAATATGCAAGAAAGCATTTTTTGCATTCATTTTTGGCCATATGACAGAGACCTGATATTCTATCTGTGGTAATTCTGTTTTGCATAAAGCTTAAGAATATTCGGTACATCCTATCCTGTTTTCTAAAATGATCTGATATTAACTTTTGCATGGATTCTATTGAAAAGAGCTTAGGCTTATGTAACCAGAAGTTTTAAGATATATGAATATGCATTTAAGTTTTTCTTGCCTCAATTGTTTACATCTGTGAAACACTGAGGTACCATCGTAGTAGTTTCATGCACGCGGGAACGTCGTGGCAACGTACAACAAAGTACCTCATGCGAGAAACACTTAACGTAACGCGTAAATGCGCGTAACTAACGTAAATCAAGCAAGTTAGTATGCATAGGCCACGAAGTGTTGGCGAAATAACACATTAGTGGACCAGAGGGAATAATATGGAATTTTTTCCAGAAAACTTTTTGCACCAAAAAAAATTCAAGCACGTTCACTGACCTGTATCTATGCATGTTTATTTTCAAAAACTTTCCAGGGCCTTGAATTTTTTTTTTCCAGATTCACAAACTTAAGGATTTCAAGGACCCAACTGACCCCAAACTTGTGTAGTTTTTTTTTTTTTTTAAACACGTCAAAGCCTTAAACAGAAGACAAACATACCAGCTCTCCAAATGTGGGCGATGGTCCCCAGCTAATGGTGCTATCATCAGCTGCAATGATAATACTGCTCTTCCTGAGGAGGAGTTACAGACAACATTTAATCAACATTCTACAAACATTTCTAAATGTTTTATAAACACATTTTCAGAGTCCACTGTGCCTTTACCTACCCACAGGCAAGACTGCGAATCTTCCATCCGCAAAGATCCTGCACAGCTTTGGGGTACATGGTGGACTCACGGGACGTATTTGTCACTCCCCAGAAAAACAGACCACCTGAAGAAAGAGAAGCATTAACCCCAAATACATGATGGGTGTTCAATTGTGTCTTTTTCCTAGGGAGGAATTACATGCTTACCCGTTTCATTCACAGCAAAGGAACACTGGTAGCCACAGTATATTTGAGTTGCTCCACGGCCTGGGAAGTCAAAGAGCTTGACTAATCGCGGGACCATTTCGTCTTTCTGTTCGGCATGGCCTAGTCGGCCATATCCCCCAAATCCCCATGAGAAAACACGCTTTTGGGAATCCAACACCAGCTGCGTGAAAGCAACAATATAATTCAGTCTTAATTCATCCATGTCTGACTTGCACCACAATCTTGCTACTCACCGTGTGATTGGCACCACATGCTACATCCCGAGCCACGACATTGGGCACAGGAAGCACTTGGCCATCCTTGGTCTTCTCAATGAAAATGGCCACCCGTCTAGGGATCAGCTCGCAGTCAAACTCAATGCGCTGGGCACGAGCGATGAACTTTCCATCTGAGTTATGCCCTTTTAGATACAGAACACAAAGAGTAGTTCAATAATCAAACAGATGCATTTGTTAACTGTTTTTCAGTTAAGCAAGCACCATCAGACTAGTGTTACATACCAAGTTGGCCGTATTCAGGGCAACCAAAAGAATAAAGGTTCCCCTTGCAGTCCACAATCATACTGAACTCTGCACCACAGGCTACTTTGACTATTGGCTGCCCGTTGTACTGGATCTGTAGACAAATCAATGCGGACGTTTTGTAGAGCATTCAAAACACAATGAACATGTTCCAGTGAAGCCCCATTAAGTAAATTAAACCAAGGGAGAGTCTTACTGTAGCAGGGCTGAGCACAGCATCTGTCTGATTGCCCTGACCTAGCTGACCCAGTTTGTTTTCTCCAAAGGTGTAGACAGTACCATTTTCTGTGAGACAAAGCATAAGCACACCACAATGGAGTTACATTTTCATTATAACAATGCAACGAATTATAATTACTGCAATTGTATGACAAAGACTTTGCATGTAGCAAAGTGTTTACCTACCTGTTAAAGCCATGGTGTGGTTTCTACCACAAGCAGCTGCTACAATCACTTCCTCCCCCAGGCCCTCAACTAGTTTTGGAGCCTCCAATCGTTTAGTGTCTCCATGACCCAGCTGCCCTTTATCATTACGACCTGAGGGGGACCAGAAGCAGAAATTAGGAACTGGAATTCTGCATCTTTTGATGTATGAATTAAATTTTTTTTTTTTTTTAGTTTGCATGTACTTTTTTTTTTTTTTCTTTCTTTCCCCTTTTATAAAGATTGCTGGATCTTTATTACACCATGTCTACACCGCGCCACAACAGCTTGAGACTGTCTACACTGGATGCGACAAAGCGACCATTGAAAATCAATTTGTTCTTTGTGTCAGAAGCAGCGTGAGCCCTTGAAGTACATCAGAAATAGAATAGGGCATCAGTTTACTGTCGGGAATTTGCCGCATCCAGCCTAGACAGTATCGCTGATTATAATGTCGCGTCAGACGAGCAGTGAGTGATTTTCTCTGTCTTTTGTTCTTTGATTAACATTAATGACACAGACAGCAGCAGGTTTATAGGCTGCTGTCACTTTAAGACCTGACGCGGATCTGACACAACCTATTTTCTTACAACTCTCTGTTCAGTTAACTCTTCACTTTAACTCTTAAGACTGTGCTTATGAGGATACTTGACAAAACAGGAACTGACAATTTTGTGTGTTTTTATGTGACCATTCAAGCGCAAAGACAACTCAATGTGACACTGTATAAAGCGGCATTCTGTACACGTTTCAGGTGTTATGAATAATAGCGTGATCATATACTGTAGCACAGCCAAAGGATGACAGGAAAAAAAATGGATGCTGCGTTAATTACGGTAAACGCGTAAGTGTAAAAAAAAAAAAAAAAAAAAAAAAACGCAAAATTAAAGTGTTAATTTTGAATGCCCTAGTTTTATTGTATTTGATAAAATAAATGCAGCCTTGGTGAGCATAAGAGCCCTTTTAAAAAACAAAACGGTAATGTGTATATACATAAAATGTAAAAAAAAACAAACATCATAACTGATTAAAGTAAATTAAGACCAAAAAAAAAGAAAAAAGATTTCAGTTCTTTTTAACCTTTTCATGCGCAAGTTTAAATTAATACGCACAATGGGCGCCGCCATGTTTAATTGCACCGCAGTACAGAGAATCAGATCTGTTGAATCAGATCTGAGTGAATTCATCCACTTCTCCTGAAATACATTAAAATAAGTGAGCTGGTAAATTGGAAGAAGAGTAAATTTTAAAGTTACTTGCACAATGTGTCTCTGATATGAATAAAACATGTCTAATTATAATGCTAAGGATTGTTATTGCTGCTTCCATAGACAGTGTGTATTTTACAAACTAAGTGTATTTTGTTAGTACTTATTTACTTAAATGTCTGAAACCTAAAATAAACATTATGTGGTTGAAAACACTGCATATTTGTGATATATGAAAGTTGATCACGTGATGCACTGAACATTCTAATCACATCGGTGTGATCTTCCATGTCAAAGGGTTAAACTCACTAAGGTTAAGTTGTGTCTTTGGTGTCAATGGGTTACCAATTCTATATGTATCTCCTCATGATGTGACAAGTAAGAATCCTGAATGAAACACTACTGTTGTGTGGACACTTACCCCAGCTCCAGAGTTTGCCCTCTGTGGTGATGATGAGACTGTGGGCAGCACAGGGACCAGACACCACACAGCTAACCTGGACATCATTGAGACATCCATAGCGGTGGGGACCCCACAGATTCTGCCCAAGGTTCCTATAAGCAGCTAGAAAAAGCACACACAGACATACATGAATACTCTCCAACAAAGCTGAAAACTATAAATGACTGCAACTCACACACTTCCTCTTTCTTATTTTAAGTGTGAAGTCAATTTCTGCACCTGGCTGATTTGTCTCAGGGTTTCTGTGTGAGATGATGGTGGTGTATCTTAAATTTCCCTGTTCTGAAGTTCAAAATATGACTTATCAGTGCTGCAACCTAAATATTGTTTATCTCACACAGAAGTGTAAATTCTCCACAGTATTTTCAGCCAACAGGTATAGTTGAATAAATGTCTTGAAAGAAATCAATACATATATTCAGCAAGGGTGCATTAAATTGATCAAAAGTGAGTAAAAAAATAACATTTAAAATAAATGCTGTTCTTTTGAATTTTCTATTGAAGAATCCTGAAATTAAAAATGTATCACGCTTCCACAAAAATATTCAGCAGCACAACTGTTTTCATGATTGATAATAAGGAATGTTTCTTGTGCAGAAAATCAGCATATCAGAATGATTTCTGAAGGATCATGTGACACTGAAGACTGGAGGAATGATGCTGAAAATTGAGATTTGCCATCACAGGAATAAATTACATTTCTAAAAATATTAAAATAGAAAACGATTACTTAAATTCTGGTGTCACAATGTCCCATTAACAGATTAGCACAGATGACTCACATGGGCGAAACTTTCGTGCAATTATACTGTAAACCAGATATCCCTGGCTCATGCGTGATCATACCTTGCTGTTTTGGCACTTCTTTTCTGCCAATCAGGTCCCAGTTGGTGGCTCCAAAAACTAGCAGCTGACCTTTAACTTTGGGAACCTCAAGTTTCTGCACAACAGAAAAAGCAAGAAATCCATCAACAACCCATTAATACAGTTTTCAAACTGAGCTCTGAAGACCCCCAAGGGGGTGCTTGGGGGAACGGGTTAAAAAAAAAAATACAAATTTAAATTCTCAAAGCTATTAAAGTCAATGTGTTAGCTTATTGTTTTAATTATTATTTTAAAGGTTTATACAGCTAAAATTAAAAGGAAAAAAGATACCTTTATCGCAACGCAAAGTAAACATTTTCCATATAATATTCTAATAATGCATTGTTTTTAGAAAAATCACAACATAAAAGTGCATTATTAAACTTGACTGAAATAAGCCTACATACTTATTAAATACACAGCTGCTTTTTTCAGGGGTTCCATCACAAGATTGTCATATTTGAGTGTCCTTGGCATCAAAAACCCCTGTACTTTATCATATGCTAGTGTGTATGTGCGCGCACACACATACACATATATATATATATATATATATATATATATACACATACATACATACATACATATATATATATATATATATATATATATATATATATATATATATATATATATATATGTATGTGTGTGTGTGTGTGTGTGTATACAGTATATGTGTATACAGTAGATAGATGGAAGCAATAAGTATGCAAATATATGTCCTTACAATCTTCTCCTTCACATCATCAGCCACAGTGACTGGCTGCAGACCCGCTTTAGCCGCTGGTTTCCCAGGTTTCTTTGTGTTTTCTTGTTCAAAGTCATCAAACTCATCATCACTGCTAAACTCCCTGTCCTTTTTCTTTCCACCACCTCTTTTCCTCTTCAGTCCACCGTTCCCAGACACATCTGTCTGCTTCTTGCGTGGCATAGTACAAAATCCTACAATAAAAACAAACAAAAGTATTAAGAAAGCAGTTTACTGTTCTGACTAGACTATAAAAGGACAGAAATGAGAATCAAACGAGCCAAAAACATCCGACTAAAGAAACAATCAATATGATACAAATCTCTTGCTGATCCAAATTCCCAATTATCTCACAGCGAAAGAATCCTTAAGAAAACACACACATGCTCCGCGTATTAGTAATGTCAATGCATTTTTTCTTCGTATATATGATAATATAAATATAAAGCGTTTTAAAAGCAGAGGTCCTGTGCTATGCTAACACACTAGCAGCGCTGTAACAAAAGAATCAGCAGCAACGCGTCTGTCTCACTCAGTCTCCATTTGTTTCTTTGTTATGTTTTAAAACGCAGCCGCCGGTTAGCCAACTAGCACCGCTCTGTTTCAACCAGACTAGTAACTAAACTATTCCCTTACCCACGTGTTATATCTGCCCCCGTCCCGTAAAAAAGTCCAAATCGTCAACTTATACCCCATGGAAAGTGCATTTGAAAAACATAACGTTTACAGATGTATATGATGCAGACGTAGCCAAGTTAGCATGCTATACTGCATTTGCATCCGAAGCCGCAATCATAAACATCGAGAATATCATAACTCACCTGAGTAAAACTTTCCCCCCTCTACTTTAAATACAAATATCTAAGTTAACGGAATATAGACGTGTTAAGTTAAGTGGCGACGGCTTGGTCTGTTGTGCTGGAAGGTGCGATTATTATATAAGTAGATTTCCTGATTCGGATGCTCTACTTATGTCTGTCCGTCTTCCTCGTTTTTTTGATTGATTCGGAACAAAAGACTCGCAGCCTCGCGATCAAACCACGTGGGTGCAGCGCACACTCAGGGCTTTATATCTCACACATCTATCGGGAGATATCGCTGAATTTCCAATATAAAATCTCAAAGATTTGTACATTTAACATATTTTTAAAAGTCATTCGTGTAGAAGTACACAGAAAAGTTTCACTTACTTTAAAAATGTAAGTTTACCTGTGTTGACTGGAATGAAAGCGTTGAGCTCAAGATGTCTTTTCCTTCTATTTTCACTACGTTAATTTAGGTTCAGATATAAAATTTAAACACTCATGTAACTTTCATGGCAGTGAGCGTGTAGTCCACAAAACAAAAACACGAGGACGGGATGCAGCACTAACCGAACTACAAATTTGAGTCCGCTGACGAGACTATATAGCGCCCTCTGCTGAGTTGGATGATATACGTATAGTAAACAACCTTCTCCATGGAGGACTTGAATGCCGACAAATTTGAATCGAATTGTTGTTTTTATGGCCTGAAAATATGTATCTATCCTTACTTCCGACTACAACCTCTTTTATGCTCACATAAGCGGTGTCCGTTTAAATGAAAAAGGGAAGAAAAGGGATTTCTGTAGACGGAGTGTGCATGGTAAGTGTGCGTCTGATTATTGATTGTGGCCCACATAAACGTATCTCATATGACATTAAAAAAATTTGGTTGTGCAGTTTTAATAGAATGTCATATTTAATATAAAAAGTTTTAATGCAGTCTAAAATCATCCTTTATTTAAATGTGACCCTGGACCACAAAACCAGTCATAAGGGTAAATTTTTGAAATTGAGATTTATACATAATCTGAAAGCTTATAAATATGCTATCCATTAATGTATGGTTTGTTAGGATAGGACAATATTTGGCCGAGGTACAACTATTTGAACATCTGGAATGTGAGGGTGCAAAAAAATCTAAATATTGAGAAAATCGCCTTTAAAGTTGTCCAAATGAAGTCCTTAGCAACGCACATTACTTACAAAAATAAATACAATACAATGTATTGTTGGCTATTGCTACAAATATACCTGTGCAGTTTACGACTGGTTTTGTGGTCCAGGGTCACAAATGTGGATTCCCATCATGATATGAGGTTAAATATCTCCACTGCTAAAAGGAAATTAAATTCCATCATAGATACAAAGCTTGTATATAGTAGGTGTACTAAAAGCTAACTGTTGATTTTAATTTTACCAAAATATAGCCTATTATTGTTACTCTTTTGAAATGTTGCATGTTGGGAAATACAGTATGGTGGATCTGAACTCGAGAGGTGATCATACCAAGGGGCATTTAAATCAAGATCTTAAAGGGTTAGTTCACCAAAAATGAAATTTCTGTCATCATGTCGTTCCACACCCAGAAGACCTTCGTTCATCTTCAGAACACAAATTAAGATATTTTGATGAAATCTTTTTATCCTCCATTGAAAGCAACGAAATTACCACATTCAAGGTCCAGAAAAGTAGTTAAAACATCGTCAAATTAGTCAACGTGACTACAGTGATTCAAAGTTAATGTTATGGAGTGACAAGAATACTTTTTGTGCGCAAAAACAAAACAAAAATAATGACTTTATGCAACAAATTTTCCTCTTCCCTGTCAGTCTGTCACACAGTTGCCGCAGTGCTGCGTTTCCATGTTTATGTCCATCTATCTATCTGTCGTTCATTGGCAGCACGATAAGCAACTCAAGATGAGCATATTAATGCCTCTCCTTCTGTCTGTCTCTACCCCCAGCATGGAACTATTAAAAGAAAAAGTTGCTCTTCTGTGATTGGTGGGATTTCAGGCCTGATAATCTGCTATTGGCTGGTTGTTTCTTTGAGTATTTGCATACTGCTCTCTCCTGATGTACAGCAGGGGGAAGGAGTGAGTGCAAAGAAAGGAAAAAGGGAGGGACCGAGGGAAAAGAAAGAGGGAGAAGAGTTTTCATATTCGTAGGAGAAGCTGCGTCAGTTAATGCATTGGGAGTGCCAGAACTTGTTCCTCCACTAAAAGAAAACAATTGAAATCAGCTCTTAACAATTGCTGTGCTTTCTGATGAGGATACAGTGGTGTCATCAATTGTAGATTCACAGATGGCTGCACTGCGCAAAGATGGGAGCAGACATGACAATGGATCTGTATTGATAGCTTGTGATCAATAAGGACAATATCAGAGAGGTGACATTTAAGGGACATAAAGCCAGGCTTGTGAGTAAGTCTTTCTTTGGAATAAGAGCAAAAAATGTTGTTTTACATATGAAAATATAACAATGCAACATAGCCTCACTAGGGGGGAGTGAGACTGTAGATTAAAATAAAAAAAACATCCAGACTGTTAGAAGAAAAAATGATTGTGCATAATAATCTGACCACTTTATGCCATCTGATTAATTTACTGACATTATTGATTTAATTATAAAGAACACGTTGAAAATGGTTTTGTTTTCTTTTGTGATATGGAGATTCTGTGATAATTATTTGATATTAATATAGCAATATTAATATTATTAATATAATGCTGGCCTCTAATGATACAAAAACAATCAAAGAAGCTACATTTCACCTGATGGTAATAGTGGATGACTTTTACTATGGTATATTTGTGATATTTAAAAGTTAATCTGACATTTCAGTCCAGTGCTAAAGCTAATCTGAGAGCAGATTCATGGTCTGTCCTTCAGCCTTACCTACCAGTGGTTTGTCAGCTGACTCACGTGGGATCAGACATTTTTAACCTCAAGGCTGCAGTGTTTTATCAGAAAAGCCTGTCTTCCTTTACATTATCAGATCTGCTGTCTGTCTACTGCATTGATTAACTGTTAATTTACATAGCAACTTCAGGAAGTGGAGAAGGATATCAGTGTAAAATAGGGAGAACAGTCTGTGAAAAGAGCAGGCATAGAGAGTTAATATGTGTGGCGGTCTAGATGCCTCTCTCATTGTGCCTGTGTCCAGGGTGATTCCTGTGTTATTTATTTGAAAGGAGTTTCTGGGCCATTCATTGGGCTTGCAGTTCTTACTATGTGTGCTTTACTCTCAACCATTCAACCTTGCTGTGCTCTCTTGAAATGGGAAGATGCTATTTTCCTTTGTCTATATTCACTGGCTTCAGCCTGGTCTTACCCCTGCCCTTCTTTCTAGTGAATAATTCATGCACACTGACCTCCAGCTGTAGTTATCTATCAGCAAACAAGAAGGACAGAAACTCTTTACAAGTACTTTGTGAAGTTTAGCAGTCACTTTTATCTAAAGCAAATTGCAGTGTATTCAAAGTCAATGTTAATTTCCTGGGAATCAGACTCATGGCCTTGGCATTACTACCGGGATGAAAGAGATATAAAGTGGTTATTAAATCGCCGTCTCATTTTATTATTAATAATGTTACTGACGCAACTAAACCTGTCCTGAAGTTTCTTCGACATATTTCTTTGTATCACCCTCTGGTCATTCCTCTTGGTTGAGTTGTGTTGTTCTGACACATGCTGAGAGTCTTTCCCAGTCAATGTGGGAGGAGATGTTGTGCAAGGATTCAGCTGGTAAGGCAAGCCTAGATCTGCCACACACCGTTAAGGAATTTAACATTTTCACCCTGTCTCCTTTAGTAACCTGTAATTTCCCTAAACAACATAGGAAAAACTTTAATTACAGCAAAAGTCATATTTCACTGAAATCTGGAGGTCATACAAAATATCCTGTGTGTTTTTAGGGACTTTGAATTGAGAATTTTAGAGTAAATGTGTTAACACATTTCTCTTTTACAGGAGTGCAGACATGACTACATATTAACTTCATGGCATCTCCACAGCCTCTTAACCCTCCTAAAAAAGGTTAGTACGTGGATCATGCTGCTTATTGATTTCTTGGTGTTAGTTTAATTAAAATGTATTTAATTTATTCCAAAAAACCCATGCAGATCAAGATATTTTAGCATTATTTATATACTAAAATAACATTTATTAATATTTTAAATGAGCTTTAAAGGATTAGTTCACTTTCAAATGAAAATTACCCCAAGCTTTACTCACCCTCAAGACATCCTAGGTGTATATTCTTCTTTCTGATGAACACAATCGGAGATATATTAATAAACTTCATATTATTCTATTTATTGTATTCGACTTACGGAGAAAGTGTAAAACTTTTGCAGTTCAAAAAGCTTACGCTATGTCCTACACCTTCCCTATTCAGCTTACGGAAAAAGCTTAACCGACGCAATGCCAGTTTACACTTTCTTCGTAAGTTGAATACGGAAGGCTGTTTGGTGGAAGCTAGATATTTTACTTCATAACTCTTTAGATATGGATATATTTTTTTTACACAAACACATCGCAGGACTTTATTAACCCCCTGGAGCCGTGTGAAGTATGTTTATGATGGACGTTCTTCAGCTCATACTCATTGGTATTGCTCACTGCCATTATAAAGATCGGATGCGTCAGGATATTTATTAATATTTCTCCGATTGTGTTCATCAGAAAGAAGAAAGTCATATACACCTAGGATGGCTTGAGGGTGAGTAAAGCTTGGGGTAATTTTCATTTGAAAGTGAATTAATGCTTTAATATTTTGTTTTAGTTTTTAGTAATTTTGCTAGGCCCTATGTGATTTTATTTTTATATTTCTATATAGCTTTAATTAATTTTTATCTCAATTTTAGTCATTTTAGTACTTCAACTTTATTTTATTTCATATTTATTTCAGTTAGTTGCAAAAGCAACAGTTCTAATTTTTGTTTAGGTTTAAGTGTAGGTTTTTCATTTATTTTATTTTATTTTATTTTACCGAAAAATCACTTTTTAATAGTTTTAATTTTACTGCTGCAGTAGCTTTACCCTTATGACTTTGAGAATAATAATTATTGTAAAGTTTCTTAAAATATCAGATAAAATGACCTTTTTATGACAAGGCAAGGCTCGTCCAGGTTGTAAAATGTCATGTGGTGCGAAAAACTTAAAATTAATTTAAGAACACATGTTTTTTAAACTAGATTTTTAGAAGATTTATCTTGGACACTCTTATATGTCATTAACCCACATACCCTGATTCAAATTCAAATCTTCCAAGCCCAGTGGTGCTTAGTCATGATTTGGTAGTCCTGCCAAGATGTTTGAGGAGGTGCGTCATGTGACATCACACTGTTCACTGCACTCTCTGGTACAAACAAGGCCCAAACAAAGGCTATGTGTGCATGACACATTTGGGTGCGCACTTTTCAAACAAAGAGAAACCATAATGACAGTTTAAGAGCTGTTAATGACCTCTGTACAGTATGTCACCTGCTCTGGTATATTACAGAATAGTACAGTGTGTAAAACTCTAAAACTCAGTTACCTAGTTTAGGAAATACGTAATTACCCTCTTAATCTCCAGAGAGCTTGGGAAACTGCAGTGCTCAAGGTAACTGACCATATGCTGCAGTAGAGCAATTCTTCCACCATATGCCACCTGCTCTTGACACACATCCATCCTGCAGCCATGGAGACCGCATGCATGAGACAGTCGCTTAAATTTCTAGTGTCACCCAAAATCCACCTGGCTGGGTCTAAGAGGTTCTCATACTTCTGCTGGAGTGAGGGGGATGAGGACAAGAGGCACGGTAAACAATTTTGTTGGTTTAGTGATTGTTGTAGGGAATAGTGCACCTGAGCACTGCATGATTACTGACCTTTAGAGCCATTTTCAAGTCATGTGAGCTTATATTGACTTGAGTAACTGATTCGTGTTATTTTATAAGGTAAATGTGCACCAGGAAAAAATTGGAGGGCACTTAAAGCAGAGAAATTTTAAACAGAAATGTGAGCATAGAAATTTCTTCTTGTAATTGGTTGATATACACTGCTGTTTTGCATAACCCACTTTCAAAGTGGGAGCAAGTGAAAACATTTACTGGTAACAAGTACTTTCAGTTGAGTATTCTCTATAGAGACCATATGGTCACATGTGTAATCCTGCTCATCACATGATCTGTTTTACTCAGTCCAGTGCAGAGTATGTAATCTCTCTTCCTGCACTTTGGCTCCTTTGCTAAACGTAATGTTCCAGCAACTGGTCAGAAAATGCCAAAAAGTGATGTAATGTTTTCGTCGGTTAGCTTGACTTTGTGGTTTACAACAAAAAATATATGCTGCCGCTACTCTACTCTACTGGATTCAGCTCACATCACACTCACACCTTTGGTACTTGTAACAGATTGTTTTCGTCTGTATTATTTTGTCCATCTGTTCAGTGTTTGTGGTATGTGTTACCAGAAGGAGGGAGTTTTGGCTTTAAGTTTGTGAGTTTTGGGTGTTTTTCTGAAGAAATCTGATGACTCACAAGGGTTTTGTCTCCAGTGTTATGGTCAAAACATATTTTTGAGCCTCGATCTGCATCATAATGGATTACAAATGTAGCTGCTTAGATACAGAGTGTGCACTGAATTATAAAGACGCAATGTTTTGTTTGTTTTCTTTATGTTTTTTTTTTTATGTGAAATTGCATTGTGCATTCTAAGTCAGAGTGTTACATTGCAATCAGTCCATAGCAGGCAGGTCCTAGAGCTTATAGTGTGGCTTAGTGTTTACACTGATAAACACAATCTCATGAAATAAAATAGATATAGAGGGTTGTTCTCTATTCTTAAAATCCACACATATTGCTGAATCCATGTTTGTGAAAATGTACAACAAGGCTTGGAGGTGGGCCATTTAGGACATCATCACAAAGCTCAAACAGCCACTAAGAACACCATCACAACACTCAAACAGCCACTCAGACCACCATAGCAACACTCGAACAACCACTAGGAACACCATAGCAACACTCAAACAACCACTCAGAACACCATAGCAACACTCGAACAGCCACTTGGAAGACCATAGCAACACTCCAACAACCACTCGGAAGACCATAGCAACACTCAGAGCACCATAGCAACACTCAAACAGCCACTTCGGAAGACCATAGCAACACTCAAACAACTACTCGGAACACCATAGCAACACACACAGCCACTCAGACCACCATAGCAACACTCGAACAGCCACTCAGAACACCATAGCAACACTCAGAACACCATAGCAACACTCGAACAGCCACTCGGAAGACCATAGCAACACTCAAACAACCACTCAGAACACCATAGCAACGCTCAGAACACCATAGCAACACTTGGAACACCATAGCAACACTCGGAACACCATAGCAACACTCGGAACACCATAGCAACACTCAAACAGCCACTCAGAACACCATAGCGACACTCAGAACACCATAGCAACACTCAAACAACCACTCGGAAGACCATAGCAACACTCAAACAGCCACTCAGAACACCATAGCGACACTCAGAATACCATAGCAACACTCAAACAGCCACTCGGAAGACCATAGCAACACTCAAACAACCACTCAGAACACCATAGCAACGCTCAGAACACCATAGCAACACTTGGAACACCATAGCAACACTCGGAACACCATAGCAACACTCGGAACACCATAGCAACACTCAAACAGCCACTCAGAACACCATAGCGACACTCAGAACACCATAGCAACACTCAAACAACCACTCGGAAGACCATAGCAACACTCAAACAGCCACTCAGAACACCATAGCAACACTCAAACAACCATTCAGAACACCATAGCAACACTCAAACAGCCACTCAGCACACCATAGCAACACTCAAACAGCCACTCAGAACACCATAGCAACACTCAAACAACCACTCAGAACACCATAGCAACACTCAAACAGCCACTCAGAACACCATAGCGACACTCAGAACACCATAGCAACACTCAAACAACCACTCGGAAGACCATAGCAAGACTCAAACAGCCACTCAGAACACCATAGCAACACTCAGAACACCATCACAACACTCAAGCAACCACTCAGAAATCTTAGTAATGCCATAACAATGCTTAAACAGCCACTCAGAACACCCAATGAACAACCACTTTAGTAACTGTAGGAATGCTCAGAAAACCACTCATAACACTACCTCAGCCATTCAGAACAACTGTATTTCAATGCTAAAAAAACACTCAGAACACCATAGCAACTGCATAGCAATGCCCTGGCAACCACCCACAGCCCTGTTCACTTTTTTTTTTTCACATTGCACAATTCACATTTTTTTCAGGAAATGTGTTTATAATCTTATATTTGTCAGTTAAATTGAGTTTTATGTATTATTTCAGAGTCCATGGTCCCTGGTGTGAATCAGAAGCCCCAGGAGGAGGAAGAGGGGGATGATGAAGATGAGGAAACTGGTGAGAAGTTTGAGTTTGATGACAGCGAAGACGAGCAGAATACAGCGGAAAACTCTGTTCAGAATAAAGAGTCAGAAACTCCTCATGTGGAAGCTGAACATTCAGAGAGTACTAAAGGTAGCGCTGCCGCAAATGCACTTTATTGTCAAGCTATGAAGCGTGTTACACACCATAATCAGCCAACAGTAAATGGAGAGACCCCTGCTGGTCTGCAGGACCAAAATATACCCACAAATCCTCACATAACATACCCAGGTTAGTCTGCAATATGTGTTAATCACATAATATGACTGTATTTATGTGTATATTGTTCTTTATGTGAAATCAGACATTAGATAAATCTAACTTTTGTAACTTTGGTAAATTAAAAGTGAAACATACTTTCTGTTCTCCCTGCAGACATGGTAGCCAGACAGTCTCCTGATGGGTAAGAATGTTTGTTAACACACATCAGATTTTATGACAGATTTATGCCTTATGTGTTATACTTCGTTATACTTTCATAGAGACACTATAAATCTTTATATGCCTACTCTTTGAAGTGTTTTTCCCGTAAATGACTTCATTACACATTCTGTCTTAGCTGTGTAGTCCTAGGGTTGATTATTTACCTCTTATGTGATCACTTTTCATACTGTATTAGTTATTCAACAACTATAATGACATCTAGTGATAATGTGACTACTGACACTTAACTGACTGATAAGAATAAACATGATGGGACAGTATTTTAATTCTTCTGCATTACTGTTTTGTTTTAGGAGTTCCGTCTCAGCCGAGCCTCGAGTAACCGATGAACAAGCGAGCATTTGGAAAAGAAATAACATTTATGAAGGTATTGCACTATTTCTGCATATTTTTGTGGTTATGAATGTTTTAGGAATTAAACTATTTAAAGCAGTCTAGCTGGACGTCCCAAAACTAGTCCAAATACCCAGTCGGCTAGTGACTGACCTTCAATGTTGAAATGTGGTTGAAATAATGTCAGTTGTTGTTTCAAAGGTAACGATGAAACAACTTTTAATGCTAGATGTTGTAAAAAGATAACAAAATACTTTTTTTAATTTTATGAAGAAATGAGAAAAGAACTACTTAATACAACATTGTAATATCAACGTGTGATCAACGTGTGATTCAACAGTGATTCACCTTGATCCATGACATTGATTCAGTAAATACTGAAATGCCAACTGGGAAGGCATTTCAGTGCTTAAATCTGACAAATCTGTTTGAAAATGTATCTCCAGGTTCAGATTTTGGGCCAGAGGGCCTCCACACACCTATACAGAAGTCTCCCCACAAACATGTTCAGATAGGTTGGTGGCTCTGAGAAGGGGCTGTGCCATGCCGTCTTGTAAATCCACGCTAATGCAAAATCCACAAATCAGCATAGAAACCAGAGATCTGAAAAATAGCAATGACTAATCCAATCCAGACCCACAGGAATCTCACGGGAAAGAAAACACACCCATGCCAAATGTCCACACATGGTTCAGCCTAATATATCAGATTCTTTGGAGATTTTGCTTGAGAATTATGTTGCAATCCAATCAAATAACACAACAAACACAACAAGTGATAAGGCAAACAAAATCAAACAATGAATATAACATGCCCTTGTCAATATGATTAATTTTCCTAAATTGTTAAATCTGCACTGGAAAATAATTATGCATGTTCCAAATACTCTGTAACATAACAAAATTACTTGGCATCACTTGAGGTCTTGGTAACGTCAAATTCAATGGTCATAGTAGAAGTGACTTCAAATCTGTGTCCCTTGGCTGTTAAACAGTCTCTGCTATGTGTGTGCAGCCCCAGTTCACTCTCGGGAATGGTTCAGTGTGGTTTCAGAGCTCACTCTGCGACTGCATAAAGGTACAATCCCCACTCCCCAGGACAGTTGGAATAGCTGTGCCATCTTTGTATTTGACTGTAATCATACAGTCTATTTTGCATTAATGACCAGCTCACTGTACATTATCCCTTACATAGAGCGTAGTTAGATCTGTCAACCCTTTGCTGTATTTGTTTACCAAGCTTCAGGAATGATTGTCAACCCTGTAAAGTATTTTATTTCAGATTGTTGGAGTATTTTGGCATCGTAGTACTGAAGTTTTAGGCTATAGATAAACCTGCTTTGTTGTAGTGCACTGTATTGATGCTGTAAGTACAGGCTCTTGTTAATAATGAATCGGGTTTCCATATCCACTCCCTGCTGCTGTCATTTCTACTCCCTTTTAGATCTTTGTGTCTTTTCCTCGGTATATAAACTTTTACATACGTGCAACATCACACTGACAATCAATGTCATCTACAAAGCTACATAAAAAATATCCCAGTTTCAGTAAGAAAAGCTATATCAATAGCATCTGTGACATGATGTCAATTACAGCAGATAATCATTTCGAGCCGCACGTTGAGAGAAATGTACTTATGCAAGTGCGACACCAGAAATCCAACCATTTCCCCATAGATTTCCATCATTTTTCACACATTTTTACAAAGTGAGAGACGGGAAATGATTTTCTGTGGTAAACAACAGTGTTCCACAGCTGCTTAACTTGTGTTTAACCTGGACTATTCCCAAGAAAGATATTTATATTATACTCCTACTCCTAATTAATGTGTTCTCTGAATTTTAAATGATCTCCCTCTGACATCCCAGACAGTAGTCTCGATATATCCTTCAGATATTCAGAGACCTAAACAGTTTAAAGAGCATTTCACTTTGAGGTATTTTAAGTTCCCGTGGGGGAGACTCAGCAGGCGACTTCATTAGGTAAAAAGAGGCTGTCAACAAATCTGTACACACTGTCATAGTCGAGACATATTTATGTATTGTCAATCTGCTGTTTGTGTGGAGGAGTGTGTTTGTTATTTTAATAGTACTGTTGTCAGAATGCAAACTCAAGTCTGTGCCAAAAGGATTATTAATGTGCTTTTCTGTGCTAATCAGGGCTGAGTTTCATTTGCGCTCGACCTGTATTGGGCTTAATACCTCACTGAAGTTCTGATGAATGATTATCAAATGATGTTTGCTGTTACTGGTCCTTCAAATAAGGTCCTAAACCCAGTCTCCTGTTCACTTAAAGTAGTATCCCATCCTTTTTTTTGTTATTCGTGCTTAGAATTTGCTTAAATATCTATTAAACCATTCCATTAGGAGCCTCTCATTCTTTATGTAATAGAGTTTGTGGTTAGAAGTTTTTCTTTTACATGTATGAATGACACTCGAAGTCTCTCTCTCCTCTAGGAAAAGCTGTTTCTGAATCAGCTGGAGATTCACCACCAGAACAACTGAAGGTGAACTCAGCTCACTCAGAGGTCATCTACGATGATGTGCCTTGTGAGAACAACTCTCCTCCAGATGCAGGTCAGTGTCTGTTATCTATCCAGGTCAACAATGTCATCACACATAGGAATATTCACACATGATAGCTCTTTAATATCTTAAATGTTTCTTCAAGACCGCAGTGAGGTGAAATGGAGAGCAAATTGAAACTTTTCTCCAGAGAGGAAAAAAACAGTAATCTCACATGTCTACTCTACACTCTAAAAAAAAAGTTCGTAAAAATATGGCGCGATGTATCGTGTTAATATGAAGGAATTTTCTGCATTCATTTTTCACAGTTGTTTTACCTCTATTTGGATTACGCATTGTGTGTGTTTTAGGGTTGAAGGAAATGCCCGTAAACTAATTTTATATCTGTTTTTCTATGGATTTTTTTCTTACAGTGTAGATTTTCAAAAGAGATCTCAAAAATTGTGCACAGATTTGCCAGTATATTAATGTTTGCAACCAAAAATCAGATTTCGGTATGACTTCAAACATTTCTGCAACAATATTTCCATGGTCAAACTATCTGAACTGTGATATCCACATCAAAGACATTTAGGAGAAACATCTGACACAAAAATATACATGAATGCACCAAGGACAGTCTTCTTGGTGGCCAGCCTGAATTTCACTACTTGAACCCACTAGGGGCATCTGTGAGTCATGAAGATCCCATGAGACCCAGAAAACTGCAGAAGGTGCTAATAAAGTGCAGACTCTGAGTAATATAATTTTTCCTTGAGCAATCCTTCTATAATCAATAAATTTGCATAGCAAGCAAAGACTTGTTCTCATCCTGTAATAACCAACCTGTACAAACCAACCCTCTTATGTGTCCTTCTTTTCTGTGTTATTGTTCAGAGGATGATGTGATCTACGAGGAGGTGCAGAGGTCTGGCGAGTCCGGACTGATAGACAACGGCTGGGGTTCCAGTGAGTTTGAGAGTTACGACGAGCAGTCAGACAGCGAGACCAAGCAGCCCACCCGCAATAAGGTACAAAGACACTCATGGCAAAGACACACAAAGTCCTTATGGTGTCTCTAACAGTTATAGCTATGATATTTGAATAATTACACAGTTTATAATTAAAAGGTAAAGTGTTCAATTATTATTAAGGTTATAAAATTAAGGTTAAAATACTTTTTCCAGTATTTTTCATATCAAAGAAAACTATAAGCCATTAATTTAGGTTTATTCATCCTTGTAAACACAATGGGTCTCATTCACTAATAATTACGTGGATTATTTCGTATTTGTACGCTCATGAGAACTTCTCATGAAAAATCCCAACACGTGCGTACGCACATGAATTTGTTCTTAACCTCATTCGGATGTTAGTGAATATGGAGTATTCTAAATGAGCGGCCGTGTGCACAAGGTTAGTCATTTGCATAAAACACGCCCAAACCATCTCCATAGAAGGGCTTTCTGCATACACTTTCCTTACAGTCACTCTCGTCAAACATGGCGCTGTTTGCAGACACGCTCTCTCTGATCCTTGGGCAATGCCAAGTGTGCCATTCTCACCAGTTTTCACAATAAACACCTTGTTCTGGAAATCAGTTTGAAAACAGTAATTTTTTAATGATAATTCGGTTGAGAATTCTGTTCGGTGATGCCATTAGAGCAGAAATTACACGCTTCAGCTTTAAAAAAAGGAAAGAGGAAATATTTTTTTGGCGCCTGGTTCTTTCAGTTCTCCTTCCTTGCCGAGTTTACACTGTTCCTGTTCTTAATTAATGTCTTTTGATGCATGCAGAGAAGATCAGGTCTTAATCCACAGATGTTGCACGTCATGCATGAAAACAGGTACAGAAAGCCTTGACTAGACTAACCAGAGAGCCCAGACTGGGCCTTATCTGAACTTGGGTACTTCTGTTTAAGGACTAATTTGTGAGTAGTAGAGCTGTTTAAGTGTGAAGATTTAATACCGTAAACTGAGACAGAGACCCTATCTGAGACTAAATCTCTTGTCTGGCTGTCTTGTTCACACTGTTATGTCTGTCTTCAGTTCCCTCTCTTGTTGGCCTTGATGTTATCACTGTCTGCCTGTGTTTGTCACTCCCCTCAATCTTATTATTTTCCTCCTCCTCTTCTCTTTATCTGCCATCTTTCTCTATTCACTGATACAATTCAACCCCACCCCTAACTGCGCGTGGACATGGCTTTGCGGTAATGGATATAGATTTCCCCCGATGTACGCCGTCTGAAGCAACGCTGCGTCCAGACCAAGCGTGAGCTAGCCATGCGGTTAGGTGCTCGAGATGTCAGCCAACTCAAACAAAACTATGACATTAAGGTACATTTATACAGTGGTGGATGTGTGGTTATCACTGATCCTTGAGATGTGGGACAAAATGTCAATGACTGCGCTTATATTTTCTGTAATATCTATGATGTGTCAACTCTGTAAAGAAATTGTTTAGGATTTTTATAGAATTTTTCTTTTATTTTTTGTTTGTTCTATTAGTAGCTAGAAACATCAGACAAGCAAAATGGCTCTGCAAAATATATGTAATATTTTGTAAATCCACTGTATTGCTTTTTCTTAGAAATTAATACTTTTATTTAGCAAGGATGCATTAAAATGATCAAAATGGACAGTGAAGAAATGTATAATGTTACAAAAGTTTTTTTTTTTTTTTTTTTTTTTTTTTTTTTCAAATTAATGCTGTTCTTTTGAGCTTTCTATCCATCAAATAATCCTGAAAAAAAGCAGCACAACTGTTTTCAACATTGATAATATTAAGAAATGTTTCTTGAGCAGCAAATCAGCATATCAGAATGATTTCTGAAGGATCATGTGACACTGAAGACTGGAGTAATGATGCTAAAAATTCAGCTTTGTGACACAGGAATAAATTACATTTTAAAATATGGAATAGAAATAGAAAACAGTCATTAGAAATTGTAATATTTCACTGTATTTTTACAGTATAATTTTACAGTATTTTTGATCAAATAAATGCAGCCTTTGTGAGCATAAGAGACTTATTTAAAAAACATTAAACAATCTTCAGACTTTTGAAGGTCTGTGTGTGTGTGTGTGTGTGTGTGTGTGTGTGTGTGTGTGTGTGTGTGTGTGTGTGTGCTATTTTTTTAATTTTCAGCTATGTTTCTGTTTCTGTGTGTGTTTTTCCTTGTGAATCACTCTTCATGTATCAGTACGCCACAAACGTGTGTGTGTCACAGCGAAACAACAAAAGGAGTACAGAACAAAAACATCTTTAATAACATCTTAATAAATCAAACAAGGTAACACTCAGAAGATAACAAGAAGAAATACACATGACAACAATGAACAGAGGAAACTCAGGGTTTAAGTACACAGAGATAACAACGTGACTACTGTAATTGAACAACAGGTGAACGTAATCCAATCAGAAACCATAAGAAACTAACTAGCAGACAGAACTCAGGCAAAGCAGAACAGGCAACATAATGAAAACGAAACCGAAACAGAACAAGACCGATAATGATTGACAAGTAAAAACACAATGAAGCCTCAGAAACGTGGCTGAAAATTAAAAAAAAATGCTCTTTAGCACATTTTGTCCCAGTCTTTAAGGATCAGTTTTTATATTACACATTAGACTAAATCTAGATAACGTAGATTTAGTTGCATCCGTAATTTATACAGTATTCACTAAAATTCAGACTAAAATTGTAGGTATGTAGTAGTCCATCATGCACATCATTGTTCAATGGACAGTGGGTCTCATTCACTAATAATTGCGTGGATTATTTCGTATTTGTACGCACAGGAGAACTTCATGAAAAATCTCAACACGTGCTAATTATATAATACAATTAATGTAACATACTTTAATATAATTGTAGTCTTGTTAGGATGAAATTTCATATTTATATAACTTTTTAACACGATTATAAGGCCATACAGAGTAAGTGTAAGACGAGTACTTTCAGTTGTTCCTATATTTTGTCATAAATTCAGAATGATTTTTAGTACAAAATTTTTGGTGAATCGTGATTTGTTCTTAAAATCGTTCCTCCCACATTTGCATGTGCGTACGCATGCTTAATGAATGAGACCCAGTGTTTTTTTTGTTTTTTTTTTGTACAATGAAAATGAAACTCTGTGAAATCCACCCAGTGTTGCAACTGAGTAGAGAGGGACCTTGAGGGTTTGTTCTGCTGCTGATCCACAAACAGGAATTTATCTCTTCTCTTTTAGTTCTGCTGATTCATTTTTTTCCTTGCTGTCATCTTATGCAGTCAGCCTATCTCTCTCTTTCCTCCCACAGGTTCAACAGCTAATGAAAGCAGCTAGGAATGGCACAAAAGATGGACTGGAAAAGACCAAAATAGCCATGATGCGCAAAGTGTCCTTCCTGAGTAAAAAAGACTGCACAGGTTTGACTTTTTGACTCTCATTTCCTCTTGTTTATTTCTGGTGTTTTTTCTGACACCTGGTAGGTTTCAATACAGAAACAGTACTAAAAACTAGATGCCTCTTTGAATGTTTGAGTTATTCTGAGATAGCAAGTGGCATTTATTATCACAAAGCTACAGAATAGTGGTTACATTAGAGGGAGGAGTGAGCCAATATGGCAGATATCAGAATAATCTGTGATGCCAGTGTAAATGACGAATTTAACTGTGCTATCGACTGTCAATGTGCAGATAACACAGAGGATGATTCTGGATATCTGGATGTGACTGTATCTGAACTCAAACATCCACCACCTCAACTTTCTCCAATGCCAGAAGGACTCAGTAGCCAACAGGTGCGTGTTTGTGTATGTACTTGTGTGTGAATCTGTCTGCATTCCTGTCAGTATCATACTAGCCCTGTTATGATATGGCCACATTCACACAGCAAAAGAATATGGTTGTCAGTCCTGTATTTGAGTCCTTGATACAGTTACATTCACACAAAGTTCATGTATTTACGTGAGTGACAATTACATTCTATAACCGAACTCACACCCGTAATTTTTCAGGAATCACAACCGCATTCTTGGAAAACCTGAGCTGTGTGAACAGAACCAGACTGGACAACTAGGCTACATTCACACTGTAAATTTTTGGGATTGACAACTGCATTTACTTACAAGTGTGAGTCTTGAAATGTCCCGTTAAAACAGTAACTTACAGTACCATCTCATATACTGTCTGTATGAACATGCAACGGGAGTCAGGCCCGTATTCTGTTACCAGTAACCAAAGCGACAGTGACCAAAGTAATATAAAAAATGGCAACGTCTATAAAACTGATATGGTTGAAGATTTGATGGATGAACACGCTGCTCGATTGGACTCTTGTCGTATCAAAAGTGAAAAGAATTTTCAGTTTTATGGACATCTTCATCTTTGATATTACTTTGACTCCCGTTGCATGTTCATACAGACGGTATGCGAGATGTTACTGTTTGAGACTCACACCTGTAAATTGTAAATCCTAAATACTGATAGTGCGAACTTAGCTATATGTACATACACTACCGTGTATGTAATTTTTAGGTCAGTAAGATGTATCTTTAAAGAAATTGTTACGTTAAAGGGTTAGTTCACCCAAAAATGAAAATTCTGTCATTTATTATTCACCCTCATGCCGTTCCACACCCATGAGACCTTCATTAATCTTCGGAACGCAAATTGAGATATTTTTGTTGAAATCCGATGGCTCTGTGAGACATTTCCTCTCTCAAGATCCATAAAGGTACTAAAAACATATTTAAATCAGTTCATGTGAGTACAGTGGTTCAATATTAATATTATAAAGCAACGAAAATATTTTTGGTGCGCCAAAAAAACAAAATAACGACTTATATAGTGATGGCCGACTTCAAAACACTGCATCAGGAAGCTTCGGAGCGTTATGAATCAGCGTGTCGAATCATGATTCGGATCGTGTGTCAAACCGCCAAACTGCTGAAATCACGTGACTTTGGCGCTCCGAACCGCTGATTCGACACGCTGATTCATAATGCTCCGAAGCTTCCTGAAGCAGTGTTTTGAAATCGGTGATCACTATATAAGTCGTTATTTTGTTTTTTTTGGCACACCAAAAATATTCTTTTCACTTTATAATATTAATATTGAACCACTGTACTCACATGAACTGATTTAAATATGTTTTTAGCACCTTTATGGATCTTGAGAGAGGAAATGTCATTGCTCCCGATGCAGGCCTCACGGAGCCATCGGATTTCAACAAAAATATCTCAATTTGCGTTCCAAAGATTAACGAAGGTCTTACGGGTGTGGAACGGCATGAGGGTGAGTAATTAATGACATTATTTTCATTTTTGGGTGAACTAACCCTTTAATTCCACAAGGATTTATTAAATTGATCAAAATTGACAGTAAAGACTTTTACATTGTTAAAAAAAAGTTATATTTCAAGTAAATGCTGTTCTATATTTCTAAAACTTTCTATTCATCTAAGAATCCTGAAAGAATATATATTGGAGTTTCCACAAAAATATTAAGCAGCACAACAGTTTTCAACATTTATAATAATAATAATTGTTTCTTGAGAACCAAGTCAGCATATTAGAGTGATTTCTGAAGGATCATGTGACACTGAAGACTGGACTGCTGTAAATTCATCTTTGCATCACTGAAATAAATTACAATTAGAAAACAATTATTTTAAATTGTCATAATATTTTACAATAATACTGTTTCTACTTTATTTCTGATAAAATTAATGCTGCCCTGGTAAACATCAGAGACTTTGAAAAACATTAAAAAAATCATACCGACCTCAAACGTTTGAACGATAGTGTATATTTACATATTTTACGCCAAATGTAAAGCCACTGGTTTGTTGTCAGTTAACCTAATTTGATTGAAATTTGCATTTTGCATTTTTTTTTTTTTTTTTTTTGTGTGTGTGTCACAGATTGTCAGGCGTCATATTCTTGGCTCTATCATCCAGAGTGAAAGAAGCTACTTAGACTCACTCAAGAGGATCCTGCTGGTCAGTGACACAATCCTGTCATCACATCTGAATATAATATTCCTTAATTTTCTTTATGGAGTGGAAAGGATGGAAAAAAATATAAATATAGCACAAAGGGGAAAATATACTGGGTTAAAAAAAGCTTAAAACTGCCTAAGGTGGTTTGCTGGTCTTAGACGGTTTAAGCTGGTTAGCCAGCTGGTCCCCCAGCCTGTCCAGATGACAAGTGCCCAAAACCCCTCTAAAACCATCAAAACTGACCTAACCTTCTTGGGCAGGGTGGTTTAAGCTTTTTTTTTCAGCAGGTTGAAGACAAAAACAGAATATATTTATGCACCCCTATCTTATTGTTCTGTTAAAGCTGGGAGTAGAATATTAATTAATTCTGCTGTATTATTGTAAGTTGACAAAAATAGATGTGATTTTTTTTTTAATCAAATGAACAGATACATCACAATTTGAATGTAAAAGAGACTCATACATACCGCCTGAATTATATTTTAGGAATATAAGAAGCCTTTGATGGAGGCGGAGCCCCGGATCTTGAGCTTGAAGAAGATCCAGCCCATTTTTTATAGGCTGAAGGAGATCCTGCAGTGTCACTCCATGTTTCAGATTGCTCTGGCATCCCGTGTAGCAGAATGGGAAAACACTGAGAAAATCGGAGACCTCTTTGTTGCTTCAGTATGTCTCCTGTTGTTCTAAAACATTTCAATTTGTGGTGTTTTTCACAGCTTCTGATTCTTTGTTCATAGATTTTTATTTATTTATTTTTTTGCTCTGGTTACAAAAAGTTATATAAATACTGCAAAATTGTATAGCATTGATCCAGCGGGGTTTGTAAGGCCACAAATATGCCCCTTTGTATTCCACTTCACATGTTAAGATAAAGATTTTTGCATGAATAAGCATTGTCATATCTGCTTATTAAAGTAAATATGGGCTGTGTAATGGTCTGTATTTAGACCCTAACATGATTCACTTTTTATTGTTGATGATGGATCTTTGCAGATGGAAAAACAGAACATTCTCTAGTCAGCAGTTTTATTTAAAGTGTGCTAATTTCCTCTGCATCACCCAGGCTGTGCCCTGCAGCTGAGCACATTAAGACAGTTGGATCAGTAAAATTGAAAACAATCATGCAAATAGTCCCACCATAACTACTGAGAATAAAAATGCAAGCACAGTACAGATTGTACGATCACATGGATATTATGTCTGAACTGTGGATTGTTATGTCTGCCACTGAATTTATCATTGTCTTCTCCTCCAGTTTTCCAAGTCAATGGTGCTAGATGTGTACAGTGACTATGTCAACAACTTCACCAATGCTATGGCTCTTATCAAGAAAGCTTGTATGTCCAAGCCAGCATTCCTGGAGTTTCTCAAGGTGAACTTCTCAACCTGCTCCTAATTGTTCATCATTTCTCCTCAATGCTTAATATGTGCTGCCTGTGGAAACATTACTATTTTTCATATTTAGAGTTAGGCTTCAAGTGATTTTAGGCATTATAACGTGTTAGAGATTTGCTAAAAATTACATTGAACAGTGCTATTAAGTTATCAGTGTATTTAAAGATTAACTTTAAGAGTTATATGACAGCAGAGAATGAATCTAAATTTAAAGGGAAAATGAACATGTACAATTAAATTTCCAGTAATGACATGCATGTATGTGTGTGTGTTTTTGTGTTCTGGATTGTAGAAGAAGCAGGCTGCCAGTACAGACAGAATCACTCTTTATGGCCTGATGGTCAAACCAATCCAACGCTTTCCTCAGTTCATACTCCTCCTGCAGGTTAATGCTCTGAAACCTCCACACACACACACACACACACACACACACACACACACACACACACACACACACACACACACACACACACACACACACACACACAGTTAATGACCCTAATAAGTTTAACTATTTAGGGAGTATTTTATGATGGTGGAATTTCCTCAGACTGTTCCGCATGGGGAAGTGAAAGACAGAAAGCTAGTAAAGCACATTAAATATACACATAACATGTGCTTCTTACTATCAAAACCATTGTCTGATACTGCACAGCAAATGCTCAAATATGTAAACTTAAACGCTGGTGAAATCCCTCTTGTATGCTGATTACTTATATAAGACTCTATTATTTGACTACTAGCAAGTTCTACCAGGATTTTTTGTCATTAGATCATTCTTGTATGCAATGACTTCATTTGCATGTAACAGGCTGTTTTTCAGGGACATTTGAGGAATGTTATATGCGGAGTGTTATATGGGTGTACAGTTGAAAATGAGCTGAAAAAGCTAAACTGGGACAATTACAGAAAGGTTACCATGAAATTACATTAACAGCCCATTTTACATTCGTAATCTAACATATGTCCACTGAGGGTGGGACTTGTTTTTATAAAGTAAATAGGATCAGTTTTCATTTCATGTTCATTTTAATGTGCACTACTGACTGTAAATGTTAATTAAGTCAAGTAAAGTAAAAGTCTAAACTGGTAACTGAATCATTGTTGGTTTATATCCCACAATCCATGAATCTTGGTGCTCTTGAGAATTCCACTTAACATCATTTGCTTGCGGGGACTGAAGCGTTGGCTAAATGACAGATTAGGTAGTAATTACTGAATATATGCTGACATATCTGTGTGTGTCCCACAGGACATGCTGAAAAACACCCCTGTAGGGCATCAGGACAGGCTGCCACTGCAGCTGGCCCTCACTGAGCTTGAGACTCTCGCCGAGAAGCTGAACGAGCAGAAACGACTGGCCGAGCAGCTCACCGAGATCCAACAGCTTGCTCGTAGCATTGGCGACCGCAACCTTAGTAAGGTCAGAGGCCATGGCACTACACACACACACGAGGCACTTCAAAGCATTACCAACCCAAAAACACAATGATTTGGCTTTACAAGATAACTTGGCTGGCAGTGTGAAAGGACATGAGCTGTCAGTGTGATTTTCAGTGCTATTTCCACATTTCCTCTTTCTAGAAATAGCTTTGACAAAGACGTTTCCTTGCCAGGATGGTGAGTTGTCAATGAAAGTAATTTTAGGGGCCGCTAATAAAGACCCCATGATATCAAAGGAGTTTTGTGGCTTTCAGTTCATATCTATTAGCTTTAAGGTCATCTATCTGCTAGCATGGGGATCCCCTTCCTAAAATATAAAGACAACTATATTTTTCATGTAGGAAGGCCCATGTTCTAAAATGTGTGAAAAATAGCACGTGTGAAATGGTAAAGACAACATGTTGTTTGCAAAATCAAACTGGCTTTCATTGTTCTAAAGCCAAAATAAAAAAATTGGGAAATAATCTGCTTAAAGGGTTAGTTCACCCAAAAATGAAAATTATGTCATTTATTACTGACCCTCATGTCGTTCTACACCCGTAAGACCTTCGTTCATCTTCGGAACACAAATTAAGATATTTTTGATAAAATCCGACGGCTCAGTGAGGCCTTCATTGACAGCAAGATAATTAACATTTTCAAATGCCCATAAAGGTACTAAAGACGTATTTAAAACAGCTCATGTTCAACCTTAATATTATAAAGTGACAAGAATACTTTTTGTGTGCCGAAAAAACAAAATAACGACTTTTCAACAATATCTAGTGATGGCCGATTTCAAAACATTGCTTCGAAGCTTTATGAATCTTTTCTTTCGAATCAGTGGTTCGGATCGCATATCAAACTGCCAAACACACGTGAACTATTGAAATTTAGAAACACTTACGACGTAACAAAGCCTCGTTTACTGAAATCACGTGACTTTGGCGCTCCGAACCACTGATTCAAAACAAAAGATTCGTAAAGCTTCGAAGCGGTGTTTTGAAATCGGCCATCGCTAGATATTGTTGAAATGTTATTTTGTTTTTTTGGCACACAAAAAGTATTCTCGTCGCTTTATAATATTAAGGTTGAACCACTGAACTCACATGAACTGTTTTAAATATGTTTTTAGTACCTTTCTGGGCATCTGAAAGTGTTTATTATCTTGCTGGCAATAGAGGCCTCACTGAGCCATCTGATTTTATCAAAAATATCTTAATTTGTGTTCTGAAGATGAACAAAGGTCTTACGGGTGTAGAACGACATTAAGGTGAGTAATAAATGACATAATTTTCATTTTTGGGTGAACTAACCCTTAACAGCATAACAGCATATTTTTTGTGTATTTCTTTCTACCCACTATTGGTAATGTTATTACACTATTACAGACAAACACTTTTCAATTCAAATTTATTTGGATTGTATTTATAACATGTTTGCAAAATTAAATTGGCTTTTATACTGTCATTGTTCAAAAACTAAAAGAAATTATTAAAATATTATCATAAATTATTTACTTTGTATTGAGTTAGCAACATATTTTTTGCGTATTTCTTTCTACCCACTATTAGAGTAAAGTTGAATTATAAACTTGAAGACAAACATTTTCAATGTTATTGTATAGACCAAGGGGTACTCAACAGGCGGCCCGCATCATGCTACATATAAATTTATTTGTATTATAATTTGCGTTTAAAATTAGCGTGAATATTACTTCGTTTTTTTACACGTACGCTAGGGTAGGCGTACAGTGCGCGTGACGCCGTAATCATCAGCAGAGAACGCGCATAATGTACGCGCGCAGCACAGTTTTTCTAACCGCAAAGAACAATATTGACTGATGCCACTTTGCACGCGCGCATTGAATAGTTTTTGCAGTAATTTAGTTTGTCCACAAGGTGTCAGCACTGAAACGGGCTGTAACTGTTGTTTCAGTATGAAAAGAAACGGAGAAGACAGAACAAGAGTAACAACACAATATCCAACCGTGTTGTAGAGCGCTCGTGTGAGGGGATTAAAAGATATCAGCAACTCTATTTTAAACGAGTACAAAGACATTTTATTGTAACTGTTTGAGCGAAAAAGACTAGACAAGCATGAATCTCTCTAGTGCGCATGCGTCGAGCACTTGTGTTCGTGAACGCTATCAAAGGCTCGAGACTGTGCGCGCAAGTAAAAAACGAAGTAACCTTATTTTTCCATCATGTAATGCAGTTGACATTCCTCAAACTTTGCAGTGTGTAAGTTGCCGATAGTCCTCTTAGCAGCATGAAAAACAAAACTTTTATTCTTAATGTCAATGTGTTATAAACAGAAAGTAAGCAGAGAACGCTCCCATTACAGATCTGTCGTCACATCATTGAGCTCACGAATATCTTATCATGTTTACAACGTTGGTTATAATTAGAGAATTCATGAGATTGTGATTGAACAAAAAAAAAAAAAGATTTTTGAATTCTGACCAAATTAAAAGGTATGTAATAATAATACAAATAATAAAACCTTTGAGCGACCCTGAGTATATTTCAATATGAATAAGGACTTTTTTTCATAAGTTCTTGTTTTTCTTTATGCATTTGTACATTAAGAATACAGCAAGACAAGCTATTAATCCTTTTTTAAATGCCATTTATCATGTTCAGTGACACTTTAAATAGGACAACCATTAAAGTACTAGTAAGACTTAGCTAGATAATAAACTGCACTTTTAGTAAATACTCAGTAAAACTACAAATATTTTCTTAAACAGGCCTAAATAAAAGTCTTACGATCCAAGTTATAATTTGTTGCCTTTAGCATTTCATGTGGTTAAAATGCAGCCCTCTTGGCCTCCGAACTTGAGTACCCCTGGTATAGACATTTAAATAGAAAGTAGAATATATATATATTTTTAAAACTTTTTTTCCCCCTTCTGCGTCCCACTGGGGGCTTGCAAACGCAGATTAAGTTAACTTTTAGCGGATGTACACTCTTAAAATTAAACTGGGAGTGTCATTATAGGTAAATTAACTCATTTTGTAATTCCAGAAGTTTTAAGATTTGTATGTTCTTATTGAGGAGGAAATAAATAAATCTGTATGGTTATTTTTTTTTAGCATTTTAATTAAGCTAGACTGATTTAATATATTATTATTAATAATAATAATATTGATTTTTTTATATATATATATAATATATATATATATATATATAATTTATATTTAAAATATTAATGTAGATAATTTTAAGTCATCCTATGATCCCCTTGGAAGTTTGCTGAGGCTCCCTAGTTGGCCCTGGGCTCCTGGTTGAGAACCACGACTCGAGTGTTCCCACATCGGTCAGCAGCTGCATTGCACACATATATCTCACATTAATATGCAAATAAGCAGTTTTTCTAACCTCTGTAGATTTGTTCAACTGTGCAAGTGTTACATTCAAGGTTGTTAGATCGAGAATGATTAAAATTAGGATGATGATCGATCAAAAGACATTGCATCAAAGTCAAGTGTATAAACTGAAGAGCACAGACATACAGGTGATGCAAGTGTTCTGTCATGGTGTGGATGTATTCATTTACTTTTTAAAATGATTTTTTTTTAAACAGCACCTGAACTCTGATCAGAAGCAGCTGATTCTGTCTGAGACATTGATTGAGACTGTCTATGGTGAGAAGGGACAAGTCCTCAAGTCTAAGGAGCGCAAAGTCTTCCTCCTGAATGACATGCTCGTCTGTGCAAACATCAATGTAAAGTAAGCACACCTCATCCAGCAATGTGGACATCACAACTCTGTCCTTTAATGAGAGAAATTTAAGCTTATTTAATTATCTTGCATTATAATTAAAGAAATCGTTCATCCAAAAATGAAAATTCTGTCATCATTTACTCACCCTCTTGCTGTTCAAACTTTGATTTCTTTTGTGGAATAAAAAAAAAGAAGTTTAGTAAAATGTTCATGCTGCTTTTTTTATATATATATATAATCAAATTGCATCATGACCAGGGGCCATCAAACTTAAAAAATGATGACAAAAAGCACCTTAAAAGTAGACTATATAACTCATACGCTATATTCCAAATTATCTGAAGCTATACAATAGCATTGTGTTGAGGAAAAGACAAATTTAAGTTGTTTTTTGTTAATAATATTTTCTTCCGACGCATTTTCAAATCTCATTCATGTTCAAATCTGGCGCGTCCAAACATATCACATCAGTTATGACGTCGTTGCTTCTCACGATTGCAACGTGCCAGATTTAAATATGTATATACGCGCACATTTAAATTGCACATGAGATTTGAGAGTGAGAGTTTGGTGGGGGGGAGAGGATTTTCTGTGAATGATAATCTTAAATTGAAAGCTATCGTATGGCTTCAGAAGACGTTATATAGTGTATGAGTCATATGGTCTACTTTTATGGTACTTTAATGTCATTTTTGGAGGTCACAATTCACTTTCGTTGTATGGAAAAGAGCAGCATGATCATCCTGCCTAGCATTTGGAATGACATGATGGTGAGTAAATGATGACAGATCTTTCATTTCTGAGATAAATTAATAAATGAATAGAATTCAGTTACTTGCTCATAATTTATGAATTAAGGCCGTCTTCTTTTTAACTCCCTCTCAACTGACACACAGATACATTGAAACAGGCATTGATAGCATCTTTGAGGAGCCAAGGTAATGTTCTCACATCTGGCAGGTTTTTTCATTAATGACCACTGGGTCATGCTGTTTTCAAAGACTTCGGATCAGAATGATTTTACACTGGCTTCAAAGTTCTCCTGCATTCCTCAATTTCATCGAACTCTTCTCAATGCAGATCATGCATAACAGAGGAATACATGAATAATAATTTCCTGAAATCACAGTAGGGGGTGTTAGGCTCTCTGGGAATCCTTCTGATCACAAAGCTCTAATTGGCTGTCTGATTCCTGGATCTCCGTCACCATCGTTCAGACGTCTTCTGATCATGTATTATTTGTAATTGCGAGTTGGGCTTTGTTTTGCGATCTTAAAACTATTCTTTTGTGTTTAATCAGGGGCCCACCAGATATCAGCAGTCTAGTCCCCATCGGTCCAAAATACGCAGTTAAGTGGAGTGCCCCCCTGCTGCAAGTGCAAGTGGTGGAGGTGGGCCAGGAGACCCCCCAGCATAAAGACAGCATCTACCAGCAAAGTGGAAGCAAGCGCCTGAGCTCCACCAACTCTCAAGGTTGGTATTTTTAAGAGTACTTCTTTCATGTGGTTAGAGGAGCATGGGAAAAAATAACGAACTTGGTTTTTTTGATGTAGTCGGTAAAGGTTGTTCATAGCAGGGTATCCTATATTGTACAGACATATAATTGGTTCTACTACATATTTATAATATAAAAAGTGAAAGTGAAAAGCGAAAGTGACATGTTAAGTATGGTAACCCATACTCGGAATTTTTCCTCTGCATTTCCATACATTAGGAGTAGTGAGTAGTGGACACACACACAGAGAGCAGTGGGCAGCCATTTTGCTGTGACGCCCAGGGAGCGATTGGGGGTTAGGTGCCTTGCTCAAGGGCACCTCAGTCATTTCCTGCCATTATTGAGAATCGAGCCCACAACCTTCGGGTTACCAGTCTGACTCTAACCATTAGGCCTGTAGCATGTGTATATAAATGCAAATAAATAAATAAATGAGCGTCTCTGTGTGTGTATTTATATCCCAGACCCAGCATCATTACTCCAGTCTTCAGTGTCACATGATCCTTCAGAAATCATTGTAATATGCTGATTTATTATCAATGTTGGTAACAGTTGTGCTGCTTAATATTATTTTATAACCTGTGATACTTTTTCAGGATTCTTTGATGAATAAAAAGTTAAAAACTTTATTTATTTAAAATAGAAATATTTTGTAACAATATACACTACTGTTCAAAAGTTTGGGGTCAGTAATTTTTTTTTCTTTCTTTTTTTTGAAAGAAATTAATACTTTTATTCAGAACAGATGTGTTAAATCGATAAAAAGTGATAGTAAAGATTTGTATTGTTAGAAAAGATTTATATTTTGAATAAATGCTGTTCTTTTTAACCTTTTATAAATAAATATTCATAAATGAATCCTGGAAAAAGTATCACAGGTTCCAAAACAATATTAAGCAACACAACTGTTTTCAACATTGACAATAAATGAGTATCAAATCAGCATATTAGAATGATTTCTAAAGGATCATGTGACACTGAAGACTGGAGTAATGATTCTAAAAATTCAGCTTTGCATCACAGAAATAAATGATATTTTAAAGTATATTAAAATAGAAAACCATAATTTTAAATTGTAATAATATTTCACAATATTATTGTTTTTTCTGTATTTATTATGAAATAAATGCAGCCTTAATGAGCATAAGAGACTTTGTTCAAAAACATTAAAAATAGTAATGTTTCCAAACTTTTGACCAGTGGTGTGTGTATAATGTGTATTTTTATATTTATATATATATAAGTTCTTGTTTTCAAGAATTAATACCATTACAAACATTAATAATTAAGGTAATGTTTGATCAATAATTAAACTGATCAAACATTACCTTAAAAACTGTAACAAAAAATCAGTTTCAAATAAATTATGTTCTTTTGAACATTCTATTTGATCAAAGAATCCTGAAAAAATGTATCATGGTTCCTACGGTTTCCCGCAGCACAACTAATAATAATGATTTCTGAAGGATCATGTGACTCTGAAGACTGGAGTAATGATGCTAAAAATTAAGCTTTGCCATAACAGGAATAAATTACATTTACAAAACAGGAAACAGTTATTTTTGCTTGTAATAATATTTCATAATGTTACTGTTTTACTGTATTTTAAATGCAGCCTTAAATTTTATCAACCATAAACTTTTTAAACTATATTGTGTGTGTTTAAATATTTTGAAGATTTAATTGTTACTATTTTGTTTTTATTGATTAAATTATATTTTAATTGACTTTTTAATTAGAGTAAAACACACTTAAATTGTTACATTATTTGTAATAAATATTATTTTTAAAATTATAATAATAATAATAATAATAATAATATCTTTGCCTACATTTTGTAATATAAAGAACCAGTCAGTATTGACACTGGTGCTTCTTGGTTCGAGATTCAAGATTGAAGTTGGTGGCTTACAGTTCAGTAATTGAGTCAGTGATTCAAATCAAAAGCTTTTTGCATTAAAATAACTGCCTCGATAATGTAATATGTTTATGAATTGTAAAGGAATGGAAATGTAAATTCATTGGAGTACACTAGTTGCACTGTTTGTATTTGCGGTATTAGAGTGGAGCAGGAAACCCTGTCAACTAGTATTAATATTCAATCTCCTTATAAATTATTGTATAGATTTTGACTGTTCTCTGACACTGATAAAATAAATTACAGTTTTCCCACAGTATTGCTTTAGCTTCAACAAATAACTCTCCCAGAACTTACATCAGTACATAGTCCTCCAGCTACATTTATCTTACTCAGAAGACCTTAGGTTTCCTCAGAGCTCAATTTTAAACCCAGCTCATACTCTCCAGCAGGGGAAATATACACTCACAGTCAGAGGACACAACAGAGTCTAATTCCCGGATAAGATGAACCAAAAGTCCTTGGGTGACTTCTTTTATTCTTCTTTTTTTGCATCAGAAACTTCAACCTTTTCTCTACATCTTTCCTGCTGTGTTTGAGCTTTCAGCCTGATACAGATACTGCAAAGAATTACAATGTTAGTTGAGCGCAGCCATTCCCCTGCAAGAATTTGCTGGAGGTGTATGATTTCAGACCTAAAAGCTTTAATGTGAACATAATTACTGATTATCATGGAAATGTTATTTGTTCAGGAAAGCTGTTTCTGGGACCACCACGGCTGTACCAGGAACTGCAGGAGCTACAGCATGATCTTTCTGTGGTAGAGGAAGTCACGTTGTTGGTGGGCACCCTGCAGGGATCGTACCAGGTAAAATCCTTAATCATCACAGTGTCGCACACCTGATCAATTTCTGACTGTCAGCAGATGATTCGCTATCTATTAGGGATGTGCAAAAAATATTTTCTTAGTTATCTGAATGACTAGTCGTTCTTGAAAGGATAGTTAATTCAAAAATGAAAATTCGGTCTTCATTTACTCACCCTCATGTTGTGCATTATTTATTCTCTGGAACACAGAAGATATTTTGAAAAAAGTGTATTGTTGTCCATACACTGACAGGTTTCAGTGTGTCTTGGACTCCAGTGTTTCTCAAAATACTTTTTTTTTTTTTTTGTGTTCTGCAGAAGATCATTTGGAACTTCTATTTACTATATGAATGTATGAGTCATTTTAGGTGAACTATGCCTTTAAGGGAGTCCTTAGGCTTCTTATAGAGATGTCTCCACCAGACACTGATCAAATGTTGCTGAAGGGTTGTTCAAATAGAGGCATAGTTACCAAAAAGCAGCATGAGATCATTGTTTGAGATTTGTATTTATAATTTCATTAATTGAATGTTTCTACATTCAAAATTTCATATTTAAAACATTCGTTTTGTGACCTTATTTCTGATGATTTTTAATTTTTTTTTTATCTTTAGTAGTATAGGATAGGCTCTTTCACAGCCTTGTTTTCATTAACAAAACGTTACTGACAGCTATTTGAAATATATACGCTAAACAGCCGCAATCTTTTATTGCACAAATCTAGTCCACACAAAAAACTGATTATGCATGCTAACAGAAACATTGCTCACAGCGGGCGATTTGAAGTCCGACAGTAATTGTCTTGAAATGTATTGTTGAAGACGGTGGATTTGTAACAAAAGCTTGGCGGTGCTGTCAAGGGGATGAATTTAGAGACGCAACTTCTCTGAGAGAGTTTACCCTGCACACAGTCTAGCAGCACGCTGAAGCACAGCATGCTTTCAGCATGCTAACATCCTCAATGAGAAGTTTCGGTAACACTTTACTTTTCATGTATAATGCATTATAACGGTATTCATAATGTGCGTTGTAATGCATTAAATCACTTCATAAATAATTGTAACCAAAGTTAAAATGCATTGTAATATTTGCACATTCCTTGTTGCATCTGAAATTGTTTATTTGTCATGTGTTTTAATGTATTATTCTTTATAAAGTTGTTACAATGTATTATATTAAACATTAAACCTGTGGTTACAATTATTCATGAGATCATACAATGCATTATAAGGTGCATTACAAGGCATAATTAAAGGGATAGTTCACCCAAAAGTGAACATTTTATCATCACAAAAGAAGATATTTTAAAGAATATTGGTATTGGTACAGCCATTGACTTCCATAGTAGGAAAAAAATACTATGGAAGTCAATGGCTACCATCAACTGCCTGGTTACCAACATTATTTAAAATATCTTCTTTTGTGTTCAACAGAAGAAAGAAACTCATACAGGTTTGGAACATGAAGGTGAGTAAATAATGACAATTTTCATTTTTGTGTGAACTATCGTTTTAATACATTAAAAACACTTTTATAATACATTATACCAAAGACTATAGAATAACACAAGACGCGTCACTCGTATTGTTTTGAATGGGAGAAAGTGCAACGCACAATATGGCGGAATAATTCCCGCCTTCTAAATAAGAGCCAATCACCGATTGGTAAAGCCATCTGCAGCGAACGTTAGAAGCTAAGGTTCCTATAGAAACAGTCAGACGTCGCGCCTCCGAATTGAGGCACAAGATTTAGGACTGCGCATGCGCATTTGCTTGATCCAGCCTGAAGAATACAGTTTTTTTTTTTTTTTTTTTTTTTTTTTTTTTTTTTTTTTGGTCATGATTCAAGCATTTAGAAACAAAATTTATGAGACAATTGTTGTCAGATTTCATTTATGATTTCAAATATGAAATTTAATCGAAAGCTTGGCAGACAGCTTTGGAGAATTTGATGTTTCCCCATTCAAAGAGCTGCAATTGAATGCCCGAATGTATATATACATAAAGGCTTTATGTAAAGTATTACCAAAGTTTCTTCTGGAAATCCATCCCTTTTAAAGCACACCTGCTAAAAATATTAAAATTGTCTACCTTGCTAGGTAGACAAAAAAAGTTGACCCATTCCTAGTCCCTATTGTGATGCTCTTTCGCTCTCTAACCTCTCTCTGCGCTAATTATGTTGCTAATGTCAAAAAGCAGGGTGCTAAGTGTGGTAACCGGTGCTTAGTCAGTCTGACAGCTGTCTCCCGTAAATGTGACTGTGTGCGTGAACAGAATCTCAACACTACGGTGGGGCAGGACTGGTGCATGGCTCTTCAGAGGCTCATCCGCATCAAAGAGGACGAGATCCAGTGTGCCAACAAGTGCCGTCTACGGCTGATGGTTCCTGGGAAGCCTGACAAGTGAGTGCTGACTACCCACTGATGCCAGTGGGCACAGGTTACACAGAATAGAGCTGTGCATTAAATTCTCCTCAAATGTGGGTGGATGTGACAGTTACACTGACTGAAGCATATTCATCCGCTTCATCACACTTGTACCAGAAGGATTTACATTTCTTGGATTTGTCTTTGACAGGCTCTTTGGAGTTAATCTATCACTCCACACAGTCAAAAGACCTTTGCTGATCAAATTGAAGTTTAAACACAGGGTGAACTAAGAGCTTTTAAGACCGCTGGTCATGAACTGTAATGGACCATTAGGGATTAAAGCATGGGTCTTCAAACTTTTTCAGGCAAAGGACCCCTTTGTGGATAATGAGACCGAGCAGGGACCCCCTGTTACATACAGCCTTATTATAGTCCAGAATTATATTTATGTTGTTGTCAAATAAATGCTGTTCATTTGAATATTCTATTCATCAAAAAAAAAATTTTTAGCACAGTTTCCACAAAAATATTAATCAGCACAACCGTTTTCAACCTTGATGATGATAATAATGTTTCTTTTGCACTAAATCTGCATATTAGAATGATTTCTGAAGGATCATGTGACACTAAAGACTGGAGTAATGATGCTGAAAATTCACATTTGCCATCACAGAATTAAATTGCATTTTAAAATACATTCAAATAGAAAATAGTTGTAATAATAATTCACTATATTACTCTTTTTACTTTTTTTATTCAAGTAAATGCAGCATAATCATCACATTACTGTTATACACTATAGCGTGGGAAGCACCATGAAAGCTTTGGGTGAAATTAACTCAATATTGTTTAATGCATAATGCATATTATTTTGAGATCAAACAGTAATTGTCGGACCCCCTGCCGTACCGCTGTGGACCCCCTGTTGAAGACCCCTGCTTTAAGCTGAATTGTGTCTTTTGTTGTTGCCTTACTTTTTTCCCTTTTAGCAGACACAAAATCTTTTGACTCTTGGCACAAATAGAACTGTACAATTTTAGTCATGCGTGGAACTGAAAGAGGCTTTGTTTCACTTGGATTTTGATTGTGTTAAATCCCTCCTGGATTTTCACAATTTGTGTGTGTATCTCTTGACAGATCTGGCCGTCCAGTCAGTTTCACAGTGGTCTTCAGTACGCCCAGTCCAATTAGCAAAATCTCCTGGGTCAATCGCCTGCATCTGGCCAAAATCGCCCTGAGTAAGTGTGGCTTCTCAGACATGAGTAACAGGTTGTTGACATGAATCTTTCACTTATTATTTTCATGGCTTCATTCTCGTGTACAAATGTGCTAGTTTTAGCTTTCAGTTTCAGTGACAGTATTGTGCCTCTGGCTAAGCTTATTTCCGTTTGTGTAGGAGAGGAGAACTTGCCTGGCTGGGTGTGTGTTGAGGATGATGAAAAGACTAAACCTCCATTCTGGTGCCCGTTGCTGGCCTGCCGTGTCCCTGTCTTTACCCCAAAATTGCAAGATCTGAAGGTAAGTGAGAGATCTCTAACCACTCCTACTCCAACAGATATCCAACAATTTACATTTGTGTATTCTTAAAGGGATAGTTCACCCAAAATGAAAATTCTATCATCATTTACTCCCCCTCAAGTTGTTCCAAACCTGTATACATTTTTTTCCAAATATCATCTTTTGTGTACAGTAGAACAAAGAAATTTATACAGGTTTGGAACAATTTGAGGGTGAGTAAATGACAGAATTTTCATTTTTGGATGAACTATCCCTTTAAGAAAGAACACAGAGTTGAAAAAACTATTCAGCTACACACAGTAGTTTTTTTTTTTTTTTTTTGTCATTTGGTCACTTTTTGCCTGAAGAATTAAAGTTCTGTCATCATTTACTCACCCTCATGTGAATTGTAAATGGTTAAAAGTAAGTCTGACTTGTGCTACTTCTACTTAAGGGAAAAAAAGAATAGAGATCTCAGCTGTTTCTCTTAGACAAGGAGTTTTCAAGGGATGCTGGGGGTATGGAGATATTAAACATTTAATGTTTATTAATTAGCACAATTTTTAACACTGTGCTTTGGAATACTGTTTATGGACTGAATAAAAATACTTTGGAATAATATTTACTAATATAAATATGTGTCATATAAATATATTTAAAACAATATATTAGATTTAATTCATAATATATATTTTATGTTTAATTATTAAAATATATTATAGTTTATATATAATATATATTATAAAATACATATTTATATATAATGTATATAATTATATTAAATATATATTTAATTTATATAAATGTGGGTTTGTACATCTAATAATACTGAAATAATGGATAGAAACATACACAGTCAACTTGATTAAATTAAAAATGTAAATGTAAATTAAAAGTCTTTTCCATATAATATTTAATAATTGGCTTTGGCTTTTAGTACAGAAGTGATAACGTCTCATTTATTTTGAAAACAAATGTCATATTTATCATAATATTAATATAATATTTAAAAACTTCTCTCACAGAGAAAACAATTTTCTTAGTAATGGCACATGAAAATATATAGTTGTCTTTCTAATTTAGAAAGGGGGTCCCTCTCAAGGGGGTCATATTTGGAGGTCCTTGACATCAAAAAGGTTTGAGAAGTTTGAAAACCCCTATCTTAGACAGCAATGAGATTACAAAATCTTCTCAGATTTTTCTGGAGACCTTAGATTTCAAGAATAAAAACTGTACTTCTTGCACTGTATAGCAACAGTTGTCTCATTTGTATCTGTTTATTTCTCCTACACCATTTTAAGAGAAACTTCTGAAACAGAGTTGATATTGAAATAACACTTAACTGCAAACTTCTGAAAGAACAACCATATGAGCAATGTTTTTTCCCGGATCTGTTGGAAAAACATTTCCTTTGGGTAGTCAGCGTTTGAGCTAAAACAAGGCAGAGCGTACTCAGATTAACATTCAGACATTCATTGGTATGCATGTGGTAGACTGTAATTGACTGCTTATTGCTTGACCAACATCCAAAACTGTTATCCGTCATATCAGTACTGCACACCATGGTGATTTGGCAGTCTTTCTAACATAGTATTTGCAATCAGGGTGTCTGAATCAAACACATGTTGCCTTACATTTACATATAGCTTTGATCTTCTGTTTTATATGCCATTGCTATCTTCACCTCCAGCATCTGGTTGGTACTTTTGATCCACAGGACTTCACATTTTATCCAAGTCTTTCTGCCGGTGTAGTTTCAATTACCTTTATTAGTTCTATTTTCCAATCAACTTTTGTAGTACTGTTATGATTTTGTCATAGAACTACCATTGTGTTGAGGTTAGTATCTCAATATTCATCCTCAATGAGTGGCTTGTTGATTTCTATATTGTATTCAACACTGTTTTTGCAAGTTCTTCAGATTTGCCACTAAGATACTGTTATCTAGCTGGATAACAGATGAGGTTTTCCAGGAAAAGGTGCGTTCATAAATGTATGGATTTACAACACAATCATTTCCAGCTAAGTTTATTTTGTTTAAGAACATTTTGTTCATTTTCTTTTTGTAAAGAAAAAAAAAAACATTGTGAAGATAACCTGCAATGCCACAAATGTAATACAGCGCGATATATTCTACCAGCACTCATCAGTATAGTTTATGGACACGTCTTCTCATTGTCCAAAAAATATGGGTTTGGGTTTAAATGGTTTTGGTTCATTAGCTCTGTACTTCACAACTATGAAATGATTTTTTTTTTTGTAGCTCAAATGTCTTCCCAAATCCCTAATGTCCCATAGCAAGTGTGTTCCATAGGAGGCAAAATAACAAATGCTTCACAGCTCATTTGCTGCCGCTGAGTATGCTTTACTATTCTCAAGAAGTGATGCAATCATCCTTTAACGATTGCTTTCCATACCGCTATCAAGTCTGGATGTGTGGCTGATGTGTCTTTTGGCTGTTTTGGGTGTCGCTCTTACAGCTATAAATCTCACATGCTCATCTGAACCTGATCTTGATGTTTTTGATGTCTTTTGACGGTGGATGTTCTTTTTGCCTCACATGTGTACTACTTTGAAGTCATACGGTTCCAGCCTTAGGACCCATTGTTCATTGCTGGCAGAGGGTTTAGATTGAGGACTAAATATAGTCCCTAGTATTTTGGTCTGTGATCAAATCAAACTTTCTCCCAAAAGCTAAGGCTTCACTTTCTGTATGATTACATTTGCATTCAGTCAGCCTGCGTTTCAGCTAGCGTGTATACATCTTCCCTCTTTGGTACTGAACAAACACTCATCTTAACCTTCGAAACATGCATCTGCTTTCATCTGCATTCTGTCATCATCCTTTTTGAAGTACACTCCAGTGCCAGGCTTGCCCAAAATGAGTTTGAATATGTTGCTGTACTGTAGCTCACAAGTCCCAAGAAGAAGTGTCTTCATAGCTCGCATGCTCTTTGCGGTTTATTTGATTCCTTCCTTTGCTTCAGTGATGTTTAATATACTCACTTACCTAAATATAATACTTGGATTTGAAGTGTAGTAATTGTGTGGGATTTGAAGCGGCTTTTTGCGCTTTTAATATATATATGTTTTTAAATAAATATCAAGCACATTCCGCTCTTTACTTTCTCATTCATCCATGTTTACTTATTAATAACTAACTGTGTGGATTATATGGACATAAATACAAAACATTTATAGGACATTAAAGCAAAAGTACCGGTGAAATGTTTTAAATTGTCTTTTGCAAAGCATATATATATATATATATATATATTACTTTTACATTAAGATTTTTAGAACTGCTGTTCTAAAAATCTTTCCTTTCACCATTACCGCATTACCACAAGCTGCTTGAATCTGAGTGCAGGAGCTCTAGGTTACTGTAGAAATGTCAGTGGTTTGCCGTTGATTGCTTTTTTTCCCTCACGAACAGCACTGAAAACACACTTTGGCTGGTACAACTTGAAATATATTATTATTCTACATTTTTCATTAACTTCGCCACATGATTTTTGTCAAAGAACCAGGTGTGGTTCCTGGCCACTGGGTAGATACGCCATTTACCATCGGGGTTAACTGGACCATGCTAACAAACCCTGACGCCTTGCTTGCACAGTTTTCTCCCAGTACACGACAAGAAAAGCTTTGAGCAAGCCAATTAAATCATTGTTGAATAATGGACAAGATTCTTATTCTCCAAGAAAAGTCCAAAGCGAAGTGAACGTGAAATTTCTTGTCTTCATCACAAGATAAGCTTCTAGGTATAATATAAACAGAAGCGTCTGTGTTTATATTTTTGTACATACAAATGTATGCGACAGAATAGTTCTAAAGATGTTCTTAAATATTACTTCTATAACTTGTGTAGGAAACTTTTTTTTTGTGTGAAATGTTTGATGGTAAAAAAGAGTGGGGGGAAAATACCTTCATTACTGCAGATTAAAGCAAGGCAGATCTGTGGCTGCTAGAGAAGATGCAGGAATAGACAAGCAGATCCTTATGTGATGTGAAGTGTAGTCTGTGTTCAGGATGAACACCTGTGAGACAAATGTGGCTGTGTTTTAACTCTGTCTTCTCAAATAACTCCCATCCACCCCATATTATCAGAACTCTGAGATAGAAAGCTGGAACAAGGACCATAAAAATCTGCCATAAGGTCATTAGGATTCTTCTGTTTTAAGAGATGTTTTTTCTAGAATGCTACAGTAAGATACAGCAGCACAACATTTTTAGCCCATTCTGAAGGAAAATAACAAGCCTGACACAGAACCTTGTATAAATAATTCCAGTGGGCTAATTCATGTACATATTAAATATTCTGCCTGTTTTTTCCATGGAGGGGAAAATAAAAGCCTTGGCCCCAGTAGATTGCTTAAGATGAAAAGGGGCTCCATTCCCACAGTGCATATCCAGGAAGAGTGAGTTTGCAGCAAGTTTTGCACATCAGAGTGCTGAGCATCAGGCTCACAGCAGGAGAGGGACAGCGGCAGCCTGCGATTCCCACGCAAGATCCTCCTCAAACACAATAAGGACTGTTTCATCTAAACAGGTCATCCTCTTACCATGGAAATGTGCTATAGGCTAATGTGTCATGAAAACGTAATGGGTTCTCATTACATTACAGATAAAAGCTGCCCAGTCCCCCATTTTGATAAATGTTGTTGTGTTGCTTGTTGGTCCTTTAGTGAAACTATATTGCAGTACCTGTGATCCATCCATCCATCCATCCAATGTTTAACCCTATAAGTAATAAAAAGGGACAACTTCATAAAGCTTCTACAGATTTGTCTGAGCTAAAAGTAGAAAAATGTATGTTGTTTGGGGCTGTACTTTAATGCCATCACTGAGGATAAATCGGTTTCATCTAATTGAAAGTTTGAAACAGTAACAGGAAATGTCTTGAGTGTGTGCAAAAGGATTAACAGCAAAATACTGTAATTATGGTCTATTCAAGCTGCTAAAAAAGGAAAACTAAGTAAAATAAAAAATAGAAGGTGCTTATAAGCGCCATCAATTACTAGAGCTTTCAAGGTTTAAAAAGCAAAAGTACCAGGCAAGTGGTCCAAATGACTCAATTTCATTTTTTTTTTTTTTTTTTTTCAATGACAAAGTATTACTTTAATAGCAACACAGAAACCAGTTACATTTTTCTGTATTTTATGTCATGTTACACTTATTTGGATACACCATGACATTTACTGGAAGGGTTTTGACATGACATGACAATACATTCATTGTTACATACCGTTGTGAAACAAAACCCTTAAAACCTTTGTTGTATACTTCTCATGAGCTGTAATTAGGAGCTATTATAATCAAATAAGTTACTACACTATGTGCTGATTGATGTGTTGTCTTGCTGTGGTAAACCGTGTACTCCTAATTAAGAATAACAGTGTTGGCAGGGGTGGGTTTGTCACTAGACATATGGGCCGTTGATGATTAAACCTGGAATAATAGCTTGTCTGGCTTGTGCATAAATTATATGTGAATGGCAATGGGTGTTTAATAACCTTATGTCTGTCTAATTTGAGCCAAAACACCCTGCAGCCAGTTGACTTCTTTTACTTCTCTTCCCAAGCCAAGTGCTGGCTGCATGTGGTCACCAGCCCTTTTAGATATGCAGTAACTCAGCACGCATCAGAGTCGCCACAGCTGCCAAAACATGGATGACAACGTGTGTAACAACTATGCTTTTGCAACCCTAAAATAAAGTGAAATTAATTGTAAGAATCTGAAATCCCTTTCTTATCGCTTTCTGAAACTGAGGGAAAAATCAAAAGATGTGCATCATATTTATCATGCCCCATTTAAGGCCTTCAATCCAAAAATAAATAAATAAAAGTATAATTCTGTCCTCTAGTTTAGATAATCCTTTGGCTCTGAGTTGGCTTTTTGAACATGCAAAAAACAGTCTTTCTTTGATCCGACTATTGCAGTACTCTAATGATTATGTTTTAGAACAAAATGCACATTCAGCACAGTTAAAAGGATATTTAAAAAAAGTCTTGACATGAGAATGTTCCTTCAAGGCAATTCAGTTCACTTGGCGGCCATCTTGGTACCTTCCTCAAGCAGCTATGTCAGTAACAGGCATGCAAGTACAGCTACTTGAATGACGAAAAAACAGAATTTCTCAGGGTTACTGACAGCTCTCTGAGCACAAGCTTAAGGTCTGTGAGTGACACAAGGCAATTTTGATTAATATCAAATATTCCTGTTGTCAAAAGCAGGCTACTCTTAATGCTTGCCTTCATGAAATCGAGCCTCAAGATGCTTACTTTGAGGGTAAACAGAATATATCCTGCCTTTTTTGTTGATAGACACACAAATTTGCTGATCTCTTGTTAATATGAAGAATAAAAGTGCAGTTGCACCAGAATGGTTAACTATACTTATCCACATGCCACACTGCAGAAGCAGAATTACAGTCTTAGACATACAAAGTGACGTTAGTTGCATATAGATTAGAAATGAGAAACACACACACACACACACACACACGCGCACGCACGCACACACACACACACTATACAGTGCCCTCCACAAATATTGGCACCCTTAGTACATATGAGCAAAGGAGGCTGTGAAAATAAATCTGCATTGTTTATCCTTTTGATCTTTCATTCAAAAAATGTACAAAATTCTAACCTTTCATCAAAGTAAAACAATTGAAAATGGGGGAAACTCACACTATGAAATAAACACGTTGGCCACAATTATTTGCACCCCTAGAAATTCTTATGGGTAAAATATCTCTGAAGTATATTTCCATTCATATTTACATTTTTTTTTTTTTTTTTTTTTTTTTTTTTTTTAGCACGCCAGGGTGACTAGCAGCATGAAACTGTCCACCCATGACTTCCTGTTCCACAGGAGTACAAATATGTGTAAACACAAAGGCCAAATTCCCTTAATCATCCGTCACAATGGTTAAAACCAAAGAATATAGTTCTGATGTGCAGCAAAAGATTGTGAGCTTCACAAAATAGAAAATGGCTATAAGAAAATAGCTAATGCATTGAAAATCCCCATTTCCAATATCAGGGCAATAATTAAGAAGTTCCAATCAACTAAAGATGTTTCAAATCTGCCTGGAAGAGGACGTGTGTCTAAATCGTCCTAATGCGCGGTGAGGAGGAAAGTTTGAGTGGCCAAAAACTCAAGGATCACAGCTGGAGAATTGCAGAAATTAGTTAAGTCTTGGGGTCAGAAAGCCTAAAAAAAAATGACCAAACAGCACCTACATCACCAAAAGTTGTTCGGGAGGGTTTCAAGAAAAATCCTCCTTGCTCATCCAAAAACAAGAGCTTTTTGGCAGCAAACCCACCAGATGGGTTTGGTGCACACATGGATAATGCCAATATTAGTGGAGGGCACTGTATGTATGTGTGTGTGTGTGTGTGTGTGTGTGTGTGTAATATATCATATATGATGTAATTGAACTGTGTTTTAATGCTGATTTTAAAAGTGATCTCTTTATCTTGTTTTTTTGCAGTTGCAGGCTGCCCTATATAACCCAGTCCACTGTGCTCTTCTCGGTTTTTCTGCCGCCAGCACATCCTTGCCTCAGGGCTACCTCTGGGTAGGTACATTTTTCCACAATGAGAACATCTTTTCTTCTTTATAAATCAGCCTCCCTAATGGTGCTGGAATATCACAATATCTCTGTACATCTCTGATGATGCACCTAGGGGTCACTTCCCTCACCTCACTTCTGATGCAGAGGATGAGAGGAAACAAATCACCCACAAACATTTGAATAGTCTACCTCTGACCAGGGCTGTCATCAGGATGGTACAAGAGAAAACATCCTATCCTATATAGCTCCTTTTTTAAACTTACTGACAATTTGCAAATTTCACAGACCTCCAGTCATCACACTTAACAAAAGTAGTCATTTAGCATTTTTTTTAATCCACTTACAGTATGCTTGCTCAAAGGCACAATGGAAAGCACATGGATCATTCCTTGCAGGGTTTGAACCTTTAGCATTTTAAGTACTATTGCACATTCAGCATAATTTGCCTCTGCAATATACAGTATTCAGTTTATATTTAAGAAATATCACACAAGGAAGATTGCCATTGTTCTGAATAAAATTAATTAGATATTACAAATAATTTGGTAGTAAAATGTAAAGTGTTGCAAATATTTTTGGTACAGAGATGAGTGTGTGTATTTTGTTAAATGTTTGCAACTGCTTTTTAACACTTAATTAAAATCACCACAATTACTAAATTGTGTTGTCTGTTAAAGGATTAGTTCACTTTAAAATGAAAATTAGGACATTTAGAAGTTTATTTTAAAATGCAAAGTATTGAAAATAAAAATGTGTAAATAACGTGTGTGTAAGTAAACTTGCATTTTTACAACACAAATACAGGAAATATGTAAGTAGACAAGTGGTCAAGTGCAAATACCACAAGTGTGGGTATTTGGACAGGTCCACAGTCAGTTGTTTTGTTCCTGAATTAATCGGTGTGTTTGAATGAATCAGTTGAATGAATGATTCACTGACTCATTCATCATAACAAAGAAACATGCACTTTATCACTTAAAAATCACTTAAATCTGGAGACAAACAGTGGAAAGTCCCAGTGCTGTCGGACCACATTGTTTGAAAGATTGTAACTAACTTGTGTAATTTCCAATATAAAAGTTTTGAGGCCATGAACCAGTTCTCCATTCTGACTGAATCACAACTCCTACATGGAAATGTATTTTTCTGTGATATTTTTCTTTCTACTTACAGAGCTTTTCCACCTGTAGTAAGTGAAGGTAGCAGGAGCTCCTCAAAAAAACACTGTTAGAATAGTTTGATCGACATTTAAAAGAAAGAGGGAAGCAGGATTAAAAGTTTCTCGAAAGGCAGATCTAGAAACAAACATCAAGTATTCCACATCAAAAGACATTTTATAAATCATTTATCTCGTGGCTGTGCTTCCACATTTTTTTTTTCTTCCATCTTTTTTGCCTGCAGCCTCTCAGAGGGCCATGTCAGTGAGTTCAGGCACTGGATGTCCTCCTTCTCATGTTTGTTTTCTTTTTGTTGTCTCTTTGACTGCACAGGTGGCTAGTGGGGGTGACGACTCCCATGGGCAGGTGGAGATTTTCTCACTTAACCGACCCACTCCACGCTCCGTGAAGAGTTTCTCTCTGGGTTCCCCGGTGCTTTGTCTGGAGTATATCCCAGAGCCCAGCACAGATGAAGAACTGGAGACACAGACCTCTGAAGTTACTTCCAAGATCGGCAACACCATCTGTGTAGGATTATTGGATGGCAAGTGAGTCTTTTTGAATCCTTACCTGTATTGGTCTGGGGTAATTTGAGTCATTACATTGCTAATTCTATGCAGAAAGTCAGAATACTTTTTTCCTTGAAAAGCTCTTGATATTGTGTGTGTGTGTGTGTGTGTGTGTGTGTTTCTCAAGCATCCTGGTTTATGGAAGTGTGGACACCGCTGCTCAGTGTCTGCTAACATTCAGTAACTCCGAGGGCTGCCCGGTTCTGTGCCTACAACACTCTGCCAACTTTCTTTTCGCCGGACTGAGTAATGGAAAAGTTGCCATTTACAACAGAAAGAGTGAAGGTAGAATAATTTCATAGTGTAATTTTCAGTGAAAATAGAAATTAAAGGGATTCAGTCTCATGACGTTCCAAAACTGTATGGCTTTATTTTTCTGTTCTGAGAAACATAAAAGAAGATATGGAACTGAATGGTCACCAAAACTGTTTGGTTACCAGCATTCTTCAAGATATCTTCTTTCATGTTCCGCAGAAGAAATAAAGACATGCAGGATTGAAACTACATGAGGGTGAGTAAATACTGACATAATTTTCATATTTGGTTGAACTATCCCTTTAATTAATTCTACAATGTTACATTTTATAAATTAAATTCACTTTTTATTTACTTTGGATTTACAGTTACAGGAAACATTATGTGAACTCTTGGATTTCTGCATAAATTGGTCATAAAATTCCATCTAATCTTCAACAAAAGACAAATGCAATCTGCTTAAACAAATAACACACAAACAATGATGCATTTGCATGTTTTTATTGGGCACACATGGTAAAAATTCACAGGGCAGGGTGGAAAAAAGTGTTTCCTCTTTGCAAAATCATTTCAGTTCAGCAATATTTTTGGGATGTCTGGTGTGAATCACTCACTTGAGGTCATGCCAAAGCATCTCAGTCAGGTTAAGGTCAGGACTGAGCCACATCAGATTTTGTAGTTGATTTATTCCTGTGCTTGAAATGGTTGTCCTGTTGAATCTCTCGACTTCTGAGTTTCAGTTGGCAAACAGACGAACTTACATCCTCCTGCAAAATGACCTCTTAAACCTAGGAAGTTATTTTTCTGTCAATGATAGTAAGCTGTGCAGATCCTGAGGCTGCAAAGCCCCATGATGTCCCTCAATCCCAGTTTTTCTGAAGAACTTCTAACTACTTTCAAACACCTTTGGCTTCACCTGTCCACAGAATATTTTGCAAGTAGGGCAGGCAAAATATCCAGGTGCTCTTTTGAAAACTTTTTTTTCCATATGTACACCTCCATGCCCCGGCTCTAAATGTTGGGATTCCAGATTAGAATTACCATGAGATCAGACTCTCATGGTAATTCGTAACTATTTTACGGTTTGACGAATTGGTGGCTAATTTGTAGGCTCTCATTTGCACATGGGACATATGCCCCATCGACGGGTGGACCTTCATGCAATGCAGTACAAATCACATCGCACAAATTTATACGAAATCTTCACCTTGTAGAATAGTTATTATATAGTTTGGGTTGGGTTAACTGACTTCATTTAACAAATAAAAATGTTAAAAGGATAGTTCATCCAACAACTTGAATTTTGTCATCATTTACTCACCCTCATGTCATTCCAAACTTGTATGACTTTCTTTCTTCAGTGGAAAACAAAAGAAGATACTTTGAAAAATGTATTTTTGTCCATATAACAAAAGTCAGTGGGATCCAGTTTGTTTAGAACTCCAGGTGAAAGGTTCACATATTTTTTTCCTGCAACTGTAATTAATATACTTAAAGGGATAGTTCACCCAAAATTGAAATTTCTGTCATTAATTACTCACCCTCATGTCGTTCTAAACCCGTAAGACCTTCGTTCATCTTCGGAACACAAATTAAGATATTTTTTGATGAAATCCAAGAGGTTTTTTATCCGCCATAGAAAGCAACACAATTACCATCATTTAAGGTCCAGAAAGGTAGTAAAGACATTGTTAAAATAGTCAACATGACTACAGTGGTTCAGCCTCAATGTTATGAAGTGACGAGAATATTTTTTGTGCGCAAAAACGAAACAAAAATAATGACCTTTATTTAACAAATTCGTTTCTCCCCTTTCAGTCTCCTACGCTGTTTATGTTCAGCGCTTCCAGGTTGTACATCAGAATGCCAGCTCAGTATTGGCTGACGCTGTTCACTTGAGCAGCACGATGCATGCATGTGATGCTGACGCAGATGCTGGCCAATACCGAGTCAGCGTTCTGACGTTACATTAAGGTTGAACCACTGTAGTCACGTAATTGAAGGTCCAGAAAAGAAGTAATTACGTTGCTTTCTATGGGGGATAAAAAACCTTTGGATTTCATAAAAAATATCTTAATTGGTGTTCTGAAGATGAACAGAGGTCTTACGGGTGTGGAACAACATGAGTACTTAATGACAAAAATGTAATTTTTGGGTGAACTAACCCTTTAATATTTTAAACTCTCTGAATCTACTACTACATTGTCAAAGATGTGTAAATATTAGCCATTTCCAGTAGCAGCTCTAAATCCAGCATGCATGTTGCGGTTACAGAGGGGTTGTGGGATCCAGATTCCTGCAGACATGTGGTTATTGGATGTGCGCCCATCCTCAAGCTCCTCCGAATAGACGAGCATGTGTGGGCCAGCTGTGCCAACCAGGTCTCTGTGATTGAGGGCTCTTCTCTCAGAACTCAGGTAGACACTCACACGTGATAGACATTAGATCCTTCTCCTCTGAGAAATGTGTTGGAGAAATGAAAATGTGTTGAATGTGATTCCACCACCTTCACAATGAAGACCCAGTGCTTTTCATACGATCGTACGAGTCAAAAGATTGAACTGTCATGTCACCTATCAAAGGTTGAGATGTGTTCTGTAACAAAGGTTGGTTTAGGAAAGCTTGAAATGATTCTTTTATTTTAAAGTTTTACATTTCATTTCTCTATTAAGATGGCTTCCTGTGCTAGATGCATTATGAGAGCGCATCTTAAGCCACACATAAAAGGTATCCTCCCTGTAGAAGCCCAACAGCATGTTAGGGTGCTAGCCTTTGATCACTTCTGACAGCTGAGCCAACCTCTCTATTTTGCCGCAAGGAGTGCACCCTCCCTCTGCCTTCCTGATGCTTAATATCAGGATTAAATTCAGCTTTGGAAGTTGGAAGTTCAGTTCAACCGGAAGATAAGATGTGGGTACGCATATGGACATGTCAGCATGTTTACATTTGCAAGTCAATAGTTGTTTGCACCTATAGAGAAAGCATCTTTAAGAATTTATCTGTTGTAAAACAGAGGCAAAAGGTGCAGGGAGTGCTGGCATTCTGCAATTATGGCTACAAAAAAAAAAAAAAAAAAAACATTAAACAGTGGGGCATATGGTGTGTGTGTGTACACAATACCATTCAAAAGTTTTAGGTCGGTAAGATTTTTTTTAATGTTTTTAAAAGAAGTCTTTTCTGCTCATCAAGGCTGCATTTATTTGATCCAAAATACAGCAAACACAGTAATATTGTGAAATATTTTTACAATTTAAAATAATCGTTTTCTATTTGAATATATTTTAAAATGCAATTTATTCCTGTGATGGCAAAGCTGAAATTTCAGCATCATTACTCCAGTGTTCAGTGTCACATGATCCTTTAGAAATCATTATAATATGCTGATTTGCTGCTCAAGAAATTTTAAAAATGATCAATATTGAAAACAGTGTACAATTTTTTTTTTTTTCATAATTCTTTGACGAATAGAAAGTTCAAAAGAACAGCATTTATCTGAAACAGAATCTTTTGTAACATTATAAATGTACTGTCACGTTTGATCAATTTAATGCATTCTTGCTGAATAAAAGTATTAATTTCTTTAATTTCCTTCAAAAAAAAAATTCTTACTGACCCCAAGCTTTTTAATGTCTCTTATGCTCACCAAGGCTGCATTTATTTGATAAAAAATACAGACGGTGTGTTGACAAAATGTAATTTAATTTGTATTTAATTAAAAAACAAAAAAATCATATTATATATATATATATATATATATATATATAGTATAGTATATTAGAAAATATCAGATTCTAAAATTTTCATATTATAATTGCCTCTTAGTGTTATTACTGTGACTGTAGTGCTCTTTTAACTTAAATAATCGATTTTCTAAACATTTTTAGTGGATTGTTTACTAATAATTTAAGTTTATTTGGTTTTCCTTAACAGTTGCCATTTTGGACTCTGATATAATATGCCCAGCCTCACATGCCCAAACCGCCTTTAATTAGGCAGTATATACTCTGACTTTGAATTATACCCACTTTTGAGTCCAGAGTGTTGGCCTAAACTTTGATGTTTTTTTTTTCTCTCTCTCTTTCTCCCTAATTCTACAGTTCCTCTTGCTCTTTCTTGTTTTTATGCATTTTCATCATTATTTTGTATTTTTTATGATTCCCAGAGTTTTGAAGTTCATCCAGACCCTATGGTTAGTGTGACCCACATGGTGCGCGCTGGAGGAGGGGTGTGGATGGCGTTTTCAGAGGGATCATCGCTACGTCTGTTTCACACAGAAACATTGGAACACCTCCAAGAGATCAACATTTCAACACCCTCTGCATATTTGAGCCCTGGCAAGTCCAACATGTGATTATGGTGCAGGATATAATTTCGGTTGGATGATGTTTTGGCACACAGGCTCTGAAAGGGGGCACAAGTGTCAGGTGTCAACATTCACAAAAATGTTTAAAGCCGACCAGGAGTTGGTAGTGAAATTTGAAAAATAAAAAAGAAAAGAAAAAAATAGAAAGTAAAATAACAAATAATTAAAAATTTATAAAATTTAAAAGTGACAATTTATCAAAAAATGCCTGACCAGGATTGGTAGTGAAATTTGAAAAATATAAAATAAAAAATAAAATAACAAATATTAAAATAAAATATAATATAACAAATAATGAAAAATTTATTTAAAAAAACAAAAAATAAAATTAAAAGTGACTATCTTTTTTTTCACAGGTCAAAAAGCTGTGTGTGTAACCAGCCTGCTCATCTGCCAAGGGCTGCTATGGGTGGGCACAGCTCAGGGCATTATTGTCACCCTGCCAGTGCCCAGACTGGAGGGCATCCCCAAAATAACAGGTGAGCCACAATTAAAACAAAAAATTATTGCATCTAAGCCTTTCCACCTTCAGGCCATAGCATTCTCTTTACTTAATTGTTCCATTCCGTGCCGATTCGGCCCAGCCGGTACGGATATGATTTCATTTTCCACTGTAGGGCTGATAGCAGAGCTCTTTGGAATGTAATACAAATGCGTCAGTCGTTGCTTCAGTAAAGCAACAGTTTACAGACGATATAAGATATAAATAGCAACCAAGTTATGGAGGATGATCAGATTTTCTTTTAATTTTATTATTATTTTGTGTTTACATCGCTCAAATAGAGCGCTTAGCCAACTACAGAGAAACTGGTAGCCAGGCAACAGACAAGTGACAAATCCTGAGTTGCGTTGTCACTACACGCTTTCTACCAACACGGTTCAGCACTGTTAACCAACCGTGCTGAGAATTTCGGGCCGAGAATCGTTTGTAATCATGCCTTACTAGGCTCAAGTAATTCAATTCAATTCGCATTTATTTGTATAGCACTTTTCACAATACATATCGTTTCAAAGCAGCTTTACAGAGAATGCGTGTCTAATTTAATCTGTTATCAGAGGTGACATCACAATTATACATATACAAATCATGCAGTTAGCTAAGATAATATATTCATTTTAAACAATAAGCTCATTGAAATTATTATTACAAGTTGTGAACATAATGATTAAGCCTTCTTTTTAAAATCTAACTGGAACCGTTCAACTGACGGTGGAAAAGTGGCTAAAATGTCTCTCTTTCCCATCAGGAAAAGGGATGACCTCACTCAACGCTCACAATGGCCCTGTTGAATTCTTGCTGGCCTCCTCCAGCATTTTATCCCAAGATTTCCTGAAGCGAGATTCTGCCGCGGAGGGTGTGGATTCAAATAATGGAGGTGAAGATAAGGAGGCGACAAATTCCTCTCAGGAGTCCCTCCAGCAGGCGGATGGCTCTCCTCAGGGAGAGACAAAAGCCAAAGGGGTGCTGCTGCAGTACCACCTCCGTTCTACCTCTCAGCTCCCAGGGAAACTCCTGACAGCCCTGCCCGAAGAATCATCCAACTCAACCCAGGAATCTCTGGAGCACACCCTAGAGGACGGCTCTATCTATGAGCTGAGCGATGACCCCGAGGTTTGGGTCAGAGGGCCTGGGCCCTCATCTAAGGAATCGGCACGTAGGGAGAAAGTGACTTCAGCCGCCGTTATATCCGGTGGAAAAGGGTTCCGTCGACTTGCTAACTCCTCTAACTCCCATGACTCCACTGAGAACACGCTCATGGTCTGGCAATTACCCATTACAGTTTGAGAAAGTAATAAATTCTTCACCCTTTGGCTTTCATAAGGTGTTTTTGCAGTGATGGAGGATTGTTGGATCATTGAAGGACAAACAGACTGTAAGCCTGTCTTTGTTTGGTTTATGAGGATTATTTATTCAACTTCTCCTCCAGAAGTTGTTTTTTTTTGTTTTTTGTTTTTTAAGAAAATGAGGGGCAAGTTTTATTTGTGGTAATCAACATTATGCCACAAATGCTGTCGATTGAGCTGGAATATTCCTCATAAACAACCGCACTGTTCAATATTCGTCTGTCATAATAATAGCATGTGCTCAGTTGGCTATATAATGCATTACATCTAAATATAAAATAATCTCACCTCTTGAAAATATCACTAAATGACTGATACCACCAAATAATTTAATTATATCACATCTTGCATGCGAGGAATCAGGGTAAGTGTTGTTGTTTTTTTCAGATTGTAATACATAAAGTAATCCTTAGTATGTATCTGAGCATTGGCTGTGACCCAATTCTTTCTTTCTTTAAATGATAAAAGATATTTTTTTATGCAGCACCACCTGTGCGGTGTGCACAGAAAAGTAAGGTAGTTGAACATTTGGAGTCTATTTAAATGTGTTTTAATATTATTTTAGTGTGGAATGTGATAGGAAGAAATGAAGTCTTCATTGTAGGTACTTGTTTCATTGTTCGCATTGTCACTTTGTTAAAAAAAATAAATCATATTTACTATGAGTGAAGTTTCTGCAATTTTTCCATTACTATTTCATTTCATTTAAAAGCATTTCATTTGATTTTAAACTGACTCAACATTAAATGGTTTTGAAATGGTATTGTGTGCGAAGGCATGCTGTAAATTAATACTGCAGAGTAATATTTTATGTTGAATATCAGCATATTTTCAGCCTTTTATCTCTGCGCAGCCACTGCCAGTTCTCACAGTAAACATATCAGCAAACGCAGTATGGCGCAGCTCAGGCAGCGGTTAATATATGCACGTTGTGACACCAGTGCTACGTGAAGAGGATGCCAAATCACATCTCTGGCAGACGCCGAGTAAAACTGACCTGTCAGGATTTAAAGGAGCTGTCTAACAGTCACTCATCGTTCTGATAGTAGATGTTTTGTAAGCAGGATGCATGCTCATTTCATCTATTAATTTTGTGCTCTTCCTGTGGTGCTATTCAAGTAAATGACAGGATGGGTTTAATTCATGCTCGAATGAAATGCATCAAGCTAGTCCATTATTGAATATAAAAGCTATTGTGTTTGCAGAAGAGAAACTTTGGTTTACTTTGAGGATGGAGTTTTTCTCTGTGACAGTAAGTTTCTTCTGTGGTGTGGTTGGTATGGAGTCTCATTTAGTTTGAGGAGCTGTAAACTATGCTTACATCAAAGGCTTCTAATTAGAGATGTTTGATTGCTTTGTGTCTGGTGGGAAATCAAGACACTCATTATTGCTAATTGAAGGACTTGATCAAGATAATGCCACTCCTTTGTAAAACTTAAATAGAAGCACAATGTTCGCACCGCTGTGATTATGGAGGATGTGCCAATGACTGTACTTACTCATAATACAACATGTGTGTTCATTTTAGATGCTCTTAAATTCATAAATTATGGTTAAAAAAAAAAAAAAAAAAAATCAATATACAGTATATTGGGCATTTTGCTATCTATTTACAGTTCATGACCATTTGTGTTTTATATATAAATCTGAACTAAGCAGCAAAACATACAAAAAATTAGAGTATTTAATTTTATTTTAAATTAGAATATGTGTGTCACACAGGAACTTCTACTGTACATTGTAAATTTTTTTGACTATAACAAAATTAAAGGCCTGTGGTGATTCATCCTTTGTACTTCCTATTATTATATATAGTATATGTACACAATTAAAGGGTTAGTTCACCCAAAAATGAAATTTCTGTCATTAAGTACTCACCCTCATGTCATCCCAAACCCATAAGACCTTTGTTTGTCTTCGGAACACAAATTAAGATATTTTTTGATGAAATCCGAGGGTATCCACACATAGGCAGCAAGGACATTGCACCTTTTGAGGGCCAGAAAGGTACTAAAGACATCGTTAAAACAGTCGACGTGACTACAGTAGTTCAACCTTAATATTATTAAGCGACGAGATTACTTTTTGTGCCAAAAACAAAAATAACAATTTTATTCAACAAATTCGTCTGTCCCCTGCTATTTTCATTGCAGAGCTTCAAGTGTTTACGTTCGAATGGCGGCTCAGTATTGGCCGGCTCTGGTCATGTGAGCAGCACGACGCATGTGTAAGCCCACGTTCAGACATAAACACTGAAGCTCAAAAAAAAAAAAAGAAGAAGCTCTGCAACGAAAATAGTGTAGCAGTATGACAGGGGACAGACAAATTTGTTGAATAAAGACGTTATTTTTGTTTTGTTTTTTTGCGCAAAAAGTAATCTCGTCGCTTAATAACATTAAGGTTGAACTACTGTAGTCACGTCGACGGTTTTAACGATGTCTTTAGTACCTTTCTGGACCTCAAAAGGTGCAATGTCATTGCTGCCTATGTGTGGATCAGATAACCTCGGATTTCATCAAAAATATCTTAATTTGTGTTCTGAAGACAAACGAAGGTCTTACGGGTTTAGGACAACATGAGGGTGAGTACCTAATGACAGAAATTTAATTTTTTGGGTGAACTAACCCTTTAACAGGTTTTTCCTGTAGCATTTTTACGTTATTTTTACACTTAATATTTTTACAGTGTGGGTTGTGCTTCATCTTTCTTCATTCTCATCAGCGCAAATATATAAGAAGTGATGGAGGAAAAAAAACAGGTCCATGCTGAGAGAGAGATGGAAAAAATAACCCAGTTTCTATGGAAGAATGTCTGACCTGATCCTCTATGATCACAATACACTGAGGGGTATCTAAATGTCATGTACCCTTTTAAGTTTTGTGTTTGTGTGAGTGCCACACAAACTGACAATCCATCCATTTGGCTTGCCTTAGCAATATGTTCTGCATTAATAATCACAACATAATATTTTCACATTAAAAATATTTGCACATTAATCAAATACAATTTTAAAGAGCGTTTTCATACTAACCTTAATACGTAAATAACGTAGCATTAAGTGTTTATCCCTGGCAATCATTTCATCAGCGTTTGCTCGAGAATATTGAGCGTGTATGTGTGTAAGAGCGAGTGTGAGTATGAGAGTTAATGACTGCGCGCGCTCGGGGCAGGGGGCGCGCGCACGAGAGAATGAATTCATTCAAATCTGTTGCTTTGGTGAATCTCCGCCCGACGGAGCCCAGAGAGATGCTGCTGCTGCTCCTTTAGAAGGACACCATGAGAAATCACAGGGAGAATCGCGACGAGTTACTCAATATTTCAGCTTTGTACGCAGGATGACATTAACACAATATTAAGATGGAATACTGACACACTTGCGCCATTGAGTGATATTAAAATAAGACAAAAGAGATGAGTATAATTACTTTATCTTTGCTGTTGTGTGCTGACCTACTGGATTTCGTTATAGGTAAGTTTTACTTGAATTATGTATGATATGAGCAGTCAGCTGTTTTGAGAACAACTACAAATGTGATAAAGTCATGCCATATTGATAGTTTTTTTTTTCTTTCTGCAAATCAAGTATCACACTTCAGACTGAATGCATTTATGTCCTTAACTTTATACTGTACAGTTTTAAATATTTTAGTTGTATGTCAATACCAAACCACCTAAAGCACATCTGCACTATTTACGTCCTCCAGTAAGTTCCACACTGTATGAATGCTATATTGATTGCACGATTGAGGTGGCTTTTCCTTTAAACTCAGGTGCACTTCTGTCTAATAATTTTGATGGGTGGTTATTTTGAGGATAAAGCTTAATCTTTTGTCCTGACCCAGTTTTATGAGGGGTTATCTGCACTCTGAAATAATGAAAGGTCATTGATTACAGAACAATAGTGCAGGAATATCTAAGGTTATCAAGAGCAAGCTAATATATGTAAGGAATAATTTTGCTTTTGTGGGTGACTACAGTTTTATTTTTTTTATTTCATGCTTATGCATTCATAAGAGAGAAAGAGTGCTTGTTCTGGACATGAATTAGTAATAGCAACTCCTTACTGTAACTCAATAATGCTGGCTAGCTTCATGTCATATCTCATTCCCTTGAGGCGGGCACTTAATGTCACCGGTCAGATCATATTAGAGGTACAGAGACTTTGGGAAATGCATCATTAGCAGTGTTTCTTTATTTATAATGATATGAATGCAGTTTGACTTTAAGCCTTTTAAGTGTTCACCTTTAGATCTGATTTCTATCCAAGGCTTTGCAACAGATATAAAATTCAGGTTGTATATGGTGCATAGGATGATACCCAGGCTTAGTTATTGTTTAATTAGATTTGGAGTGAAAAGTTGACAGAATTGGAAGTTAAATTTAAATTATTGTACCAGCATGACTTTACAGAAAAGATGTAACTAAATGTGAAAGATTGGGGCAAACCAAATGTAAAGGTTTAAGAATACGACGTTAAAAACCATATTTATTGAACATTAATGTGAATATGGGTGTGAGGGGGGGCATACATGTCTTCCTCATTGTGTATGGTGGTTACCTATCAATCAGTGTCAACGGATGTCATTTTTGATCAATCTCTCATGTAAAAGTTTCAGATTGCGTCATCTTCATATAGATAACACAAATGTCAAACCTTCTTGTTAGCACGCTAAACATTTTTAATACACTCTAACCTTTGATATGCTTTTATGCATGTTTACATAATCAAATAGATTACTGAAATCATCTCAGTTGACCCAACTAATCCCTGCACATCACCATTAACATTCCCAGCCAACAATGACAACGTTGACCAGAGATTGATTTTCTCAGATTTCCAAGATTATTTCAGTCTATAAAATGTGCTTATGTGGAGTGGTACTGTCATAAACCCTAAACATGTACATGGTCTCCACTCACTAAGCCTCCTAAAGGACACTCTGTAGCATTTGCTCAGTAAATGATGACATGATGAAGTAAGGATCACAGGACATCCCAGACATTGTCCAGTGCCGCATATGGGGCATCCTACAGAATCACTTGGTTGATGGAGAAAAATACCATGGATTAGGGAAAGAAGAAAAACACACTGAAAATAATCCATTCACTGACGTCACAGTTTTAAAAAAGCCAATACGGTGGAGCAGTGGGATTTTGTAGGTCAGTGAATTTGTGACAGATTATAGGCCGATTGCCTCCCACTCTGAAGCCTGCGCTCGGTACATGGTGACTCTTTCAATGGAACTGCAGCACTCAGCAAGACACGGCTGCTTTCCACGGTTGTTCAAGGTACAGAGGCATTTCATGCTTTCTGTCTGATGTTGGTAAAAATTTGAGTAACAGTTGTAAAATAAGCCCCTTTCTCTTTATTGAGACAGGGACACAGCTCTGGCAGTAGTGATGGATGGAAGATGTGGAAGAGATGAAATGTAGCTCTTGAAGCATCAAACTACACAAAGAATCCGTCCTTGTGACAGACATTATGTAATATTGTAATGCGCTGAACAATGCGTGTGTGTGCAACATCTTTTCAAATCTATTCTAGACAGATGAAAACAGATGGGTGTTTGATTTATAGTGTATTTGATTTAGCTCTGCTTTGCTTTTTTGTGTTTTGTCTCATTTTGCTTCTTTTATTTTTGCTTTGTTTTGTTACTTTCCGTTTTGTTTTGTAGTGTATTTTTTGTGTTGCTTAGTTTTTTGTTCGTGTTTACTTTGTGTTTAGTTTTGTTTCACTTTGCTTCTTTTACTTTGTTTTGATTCTTTACGTTTTGATATTTTTGTTTTGTTTTGTTTATTTGTTTTGTTTTGTTTAGTTTTGTTTGATTTCATCAAAGAGGTGAAATGGGAACATTCTCTGAAAAACAGACATTGCAATACTTTTTGTTTAGTTTTGTTTCACTTTGCTTCTTTTACTTTGTTTTGATTCTTTACGTTTTGTTATTTTGCTTTGTTTTGTTTATTTGTTGTGTTTAGTTTTGTTTCATTTCATCAAAGAGGTGAAATGGGAACATTCTCGGCAAAACAGACAGCAATATAGACATAGCTGTCAGATATGTGCCGATGAAAATCTGTTATTTATTGTTTATTTTATAGGGTATTTTACTTTGTTTAGTTTTATTTTGTTAATGTATTTGTTTTGTTAATGTTTATTGTTTTATCATAGAAATGATTTGGGTAAAACAATGCAAAATTGTTTGATACTTGGAACACTGCCGGCATAATAATGGAATAATGGATAATTGTTTGATACTAACATTGTCTGCAATATGGACATTGTTTTTAGAACAATGTTTCCGTCATAACAAGTAGATTTTGTTAAATAATAGATAATTAGGGATACCTGTCAGATATGCACTGATGAAAGTCTGTTATTTCTTGCAGTGAGGAGATTAAACATGAATGAAACATAGCACTGAGACTATGTGGACTTCTCAAAACATCATATTAGTTTTTGCAATCATGCTTTTTGATCTGAAATATTCACAACTTGGATCAAGAGCTCATTATATGCTATAATTTCACTGTCATTGCAGCATGACCTCTCTTGGGGGAGGTTTATATTGGGTTCTTCAAAAGCACTCGGTTTTGCTAACTTATGACTTAATGGTTTCAGAAATGAGGAGAGCACTGTAATTTTGCTGGGGCTCATTGCTGGTAATTTGAATGGGATTTTAAAGGAGGACTGTGCAATTTGAGAATGTAATAAAGCATTCAGGAAGTGACACTGCTATCTTTTTCCAGGTTATTTAACAGTCACCATTGAGCCTCTCCCTCCTGTGGTTATGGGGGACACAGTGACTTTGAAGTGCAATTTCAGGACGGATGGCAACTTACGAGAGATTGTGTGGTTTCGGGTAAGTGGGGTCCGAGCTTCATCTTTGCATGATACACCCTTTATTTCAGCATCCTGGGGGAAAAAAAAAATCACTTGTTTTTCGGTGTGCTAGTTTTTCTGCTTTTTCAAACTCTTTTAGGTTGGTGTTCTGTTGGCAAACTGACGTTGTGAGAACAGAAGCTGTCAAAAATATGAAAATATATTCAGGATTAAGATTGAATGCCTCAGTGATTTTAGGACAAGCTGTTTTCATTTTGTCGTCACACAGAGCCATATGTGTGGCAGGATTGATGAGCTAACGGATAAAACATTCAATCAAAACACATCAGCATGCCAACACATTTCCATGACATTTTAAATAAAACTCTGCCATATCATTTGCAATGTATCATATGTTTATTTAATTACTCAGAAAATCACAAATGATCAGCTTTGCTGCTTCTGTCCTCCTCTGAAAATGATACAAAGGTCATATGCTAATAGTGGCCCCAAACACTGTTTGGATACTTACAGGATTATTTTACTTTAAAATGGAAAATACCCCAAGATTTACTCACCTTCAAGCCATCCTAGGTGTATATGACATTCTTCTTTCTGATGAACACAACCGGAGTTACATTAATAAATATCCTGGCACGTCCAACGAGTTTGAAGCTCAGTTACGGCATGTCAGTTACTCTTTTTTCATAAGTTGAATACAGAAGGCGTAGGACGTAGCGTAAGCGTTTTGAACTGCGAGAGGCATTACACTTTCTTCGTAAGTTGAATACTGAAGGCGGTCTGGTGGAAGCTAGATATTTTACTCTATAACTTGTTATAAACTTGTTGATTGCGTTTGCTTCAGACTTGTTGGTCCCGTTCACTGCCATTATAAAGCTTGGACACGTCAGGATATTTATTAATATAACTCCGGTTGTGTTCATCAGAAAGAAGAAACCTAGGATGGCTTGAGGGTGAGTAAATCTTGGGGTAATTTTCATTTTAAATTGAACTAATCCTTTAAGTCACAATTAAAAATGTATAAATGTCTTTGCGTTGGATAACAAAACATCAGCTATTTTTTTAAATTTATTATATCTTTCAAAATTATGACAAAAGTATTGGACACCAAAGTCATTCGGGTTTCCATAGAATGCATGAACTAATAAAAATGTAAATGTAATCTTAACATCAATTGAAATCGTTTTGAATCAAAATGTGTAAATGGAGTTGTAAAATGTTAATGGATCATGTCCATAATTCATACATCCACAAAAAATTAGTTTGACAGCAGTTGGTTAAAAGTAATTGAGAAAATGATTCAGAAAAGTAAAGTTAGTCCTGAGACAAGAACTGGCTTTAATTCTGGAGTTTATCTTATAAAATGAAATTCATACATTTATAAGCCTGATTTTAGTCCAAATGTGGCACCTAAACATTTTAAACTGAATTATTGCTGATAATCAAGCATTTACTATGAACAGGGAAACATTTGTAAATACAAAATGATTTCTCTCAGCTCTCAACTTTTACCCTGATCAGTTTATGATAGAATATATTGTCATTGTTTTCATAGGTGACGGAAGGTGGAACATCAAAACAGAAAATTTTCACCTACGACGCCATGTATAACACCAATTTTTCTCACATGGAGGACTTTCGGAGAAGAGAGGACCTTGTTTACCAGTCAACTGTCAGGTTATAGTTATACCCAGCAGAGCACAGTTTATAGGGGATATTACTTGGCTTTCCTCTCAGCATGTACCGTGCTATTTTTATGACTGCTGTTATGTGTTTAGACAGATTGTTCCTCAATGTTCCCAGGCTCCCTGAGGTTCAAATGGAAGATGATGGACCATATGAATGCCATGTGGGGATCTATGACAGGGCATCTAGAGAGAAGGTGGTCTTGGCATCTGGGAGTATCACTCTTAATGTCATGTGTAGGTTCAAAACTTTGATGCATTGTTGATTATATAGTTAAACAACCGCTGTAATGTGCTTCAGTATGTAGTTACATTAACATAAAACCCATTATAATTGTTAGTGAGTGCCATTTATGTTAGACTTTAAAGGGAATAGTTCAGCCATAAATGAAAATTCTGTCATTGTTTACTCACCCTCATGTTGTTATAAACCTGTATGACTTTTTCTTCTGCAGAACAATAATTATTTTGAAGGACATTCATTTGAAAACATTCATTGTATGAACAAAAATATCTTCTTTAGTGTTCCACACAAGAAAGAAAGGTTTGAAACTACATGAGGGTGAGTAAAAGACAGAATTCATTCAGTTTTTTTTCTGTGAACTATCCCTTTAACCATAATCATTGAAACAAAAGTCCAGTGAGTACTTTTACAGATAATCAAATGTAATAATGATAATAGGATATTCATGATTAACTACTAAAAAAAGATTCTTATTATGATTAAGCAGTATTTTTAGATTAATAATAATGTGGCCCAAATGTGGAACCATAACCAAGATTTCAAATTCTCAGTCACACATCTCTCTTTATTATTTGCCTCTGCGTGTGCCTTCATGCCCATAAAAATCTGGGAATTCATCAGGGTATTAATGCAATTTCCCTCTGCATGCACTTGTAAATTAATAAATTTCAACAGTAATTTGCCGTGACATGTAAGTGAGACACGAAGTAGAGTTCATTTAATAGCAGCAAAGAAATCATCATCAAGATTTCACATGGATTACTGACTTAAATCAAGAGATTGTGCTATTGTGATATAAATCTTGCCTCCTAATGCACTTTGCCTATAAACTGAAAGCTCATTAAATGAGGATCTCCTAGCTTGCGGTCTGAAGCACAAAAGTACCCTTGAGGGAAAGATACTAATAATTACTTTGAATGCTGCACTGTCTTCTCTCCTTATCTCTTTGAATTTCTGTAGTGACGCTATCGATTTATAACGAGTTTTTAATGTCTTTGTCTTTCTCAGCTCCACCAAAATCAATATCTGTTGAGGCAGCGAATCAGCCAGCTCGATTCAATCGCTACGAGGCTCAAAACTTCACGCTTGTTTGCATTGTAACTGGAGGAAAACCTGCCCCTGTGGTTAGTAGAAGAATAATGTACAAGCTTTAAATTAAAACTTAAATAAAGACTTACACGTACAAAGCAGAGGTTATTTAAATAGAAATGTTTTAGTTGCTTAGTAATTATTTCTTCCCCAAATTCAGGTGTACTTCAAGAGGGATGGGGAACTTATTGAAGTCCATCCTTTCACATCCTCCGAGAAAGTGGAAAACAGAGGCTTGCTTTCTGCCAAGGATAACCAACCGCTTATCAGCCGAGAACTGGACGATACAAAAGTGCAGAAGTCTCTTTCTTTCCTGGGCCCTTACAGCGAACCGGTGCGTCTGGATAAGGACCGGCCCCAGCGTAGCTACACGTCTGGAGCCCCTGGCCAGGAGGAACCCAGTCCCACCACAGAGGTCATCCCAGAGACTGTGATCAGCCGAGAGTTTCCCCGCTGGGTGCTGAGCTCAAGCCCACTGTACTATTTCAACCATACGCAGTCTGAGCTTCATGATGGTACTATGGAGGTCCAAGCTATGCTGACCTGGCACTTGAACCCACAACTGGACAATGAGGCTCTGTTCAGCTGTGAAGTCAAGCACCCGGCTCTATCCATGCCCATGAAGGCAGAGGTTACACTCTGTGAGTGTGGATTATATACATTACCAGATACAGTTACTGAGGGCTCTGTTTGTTATGTATGTTTATTAGGGGTGCACAATATATCGGTACCAGTTTATTATCAGCTGGTATTAGAGTTTTTCATTTTTTCCATTTTTCCATTTAGATTACCTTTGCGGTCATCTAACACTCGCTTAATCTTCATATTTAACCACACTGTTATATGTATTCTTTAGCCAATTTAAAAATGAATATCCATTTTTCATATACTGTACATTATAATGTTGTGATGCCTGCATTCACTTTAAAACTATTTCAAAAAGATTTTATTTGTAATTTATTTAGTTAAAATAGTATAGAAGTTTTATGGCAGCCATAACATGAAAATAATTCATAGCCTGTGTATAATTATTTTCATGTTATGGGGTTAAAGGGTTAGTTCACCCAAAAATGAAAATTCTGTGATGTATTACTCACCCTCATGTCGTTCCAAACCCGTAAGACCTTCGTTCATCTTCAGAACACAAATTAAGATATTTTTGATGAAATCTGGGAGACTTCTCCATAGACAGCAATTTAATTACCATTTTTAAAGCTCAGAAAGACATCGTTAAAATAGTCCTTGTGACTACCTTAATTTTATGAAGAGACGAGAATACTTTTTATGCGCAAAAACAAAACAAAAATAATGACTTTATTCAACAATTCCTTGTCTTCCGTGTCATTCTCCTACGCTGTTTACGTTCAGCGCTTCCAGGTTCTATGTCAGAACCCCGGCTCAGTATTGGCCGACGCTGTTCACGTGAGCAGCACGACATATGCGTGTGATGGTGACGCAGAAGCTGGCAAATAATGAGTCGGCGTTCTGACGTAGAACGCGGAAGCACTGCACTGTGTTTACAACGTCAACAGTGTAGGAGACTGACAGGGAAAAGAAGAAATTGTTGAATAAAGTCGTTATTTTTGTTTGTTTTTTGCACACAAAAAGTATTCTTGTCGCTTCATAACATTAAGGTTGAACCACTGTAGTCATGTGGATGATTTTAACGATGTCTTTAGGACCTTTCTGGGCCTTAAAAGTGGTAATTAAATTGATGTCTATTGAGGAGTCAGAGTTTATCAAAAATCTCCTAATTTGTGTTCCGAAGATTGGAACGACATGAGGGTGAGTAATTAATGACAGAATTTTCATTTTTGGGTGAACTAACCCTTTAAACTTCTATACTATTTGTGTAGAATACAAATAGTATAGAATAGAACACCTTGACTCAATCCCTCCTACGACATAATGACAACGCTTTCATTTCTCACTGTTTACAAGCTGCTCCAAAAGGCCCGAAACTCTCGGTGGCTCCAGGCAGAGCGAAAGTGGGAGACACGGTTCGCATCAAAGTGGAGGGATTCCAAATGGGACCCAAAGCGGTACAATCATGAAAGAAGAAATGTTTCTAGAATATGAAGTGGGGCAAATAAATTATTTGTAAATAATGCAACTTAACAGTAGCAGTGATTCATGTTTTTGTATGAGCAAAATATGACTATGCTAATTTGAATGCACTGCATTTTGTTTTATAGTTGGCAGCAGCTAATGTTTAACAATTATAATTCCTACCAATGTCTTGTGGAAATGTTGAACTAAATAATTAAGTTGCTTTTGATGTTTTATAGTAGACCTTAAATGTTTTTGAGAGCTTCTTTTGAAAATTGTTTAATATTCTCCTCAAGTATAAAATATATGAGCAAATGAATACTGCCAACGGTGTTTAGTAAATATATATCAATTATTAAAAAGAGGTCTCTTAAGCAACCCTTATAAATATTTTAGCTTTGTTTATAATTTTTCAGACTTGAGTGCAGAAAAATATACACTATATACTATATATGCCAGTGCTAAGTATAACCATGCTCAATGTTTTTGACTCAATATTTTGACTTTCTCTTTGTGCTGCAGAATGAAGTGTTTCCAGAGCCTCTGTTCACATGGACACGTGTGGGAGGACCTCTGCTGGATGGAAGTGAGGAGAGATTTGGTAAAGTACTGGTTCTGGAGAGAGTCCCAGCTGAGCTCAACGGCTCAATGTACCGCTGCACAGTCCAAAACCCTTTGGGATCTACCAACACGCACACCCGCCTCATAGTATTTGGTCAGTACCAACCGCATCACAAGCAATTCAAGTGGCCTGCAGCCAACACTCAGATGCCTCATACTGTTCAGTTTCTACCTAAGATGTGCATGCTTCACAATGCTGGATCCACATCTGACACTCAGTGTTTTGTCTGTATCCAGCACTTGCATGCTTTAAAATGTTGAAACCATTCCCAAACATCCTTATTTCTCACAGTGTTTTGTTTGTACTCAGTAATTAAATGCCCCATACTGTTCAGTGAGATTCAATCGCTGTAAGCTGTTTGTTTCCAAAAGACATCACAGTGTTTGATCAGTAGACTCATAGTCTATGGTCAAAGTCTGTGGTCAATTTTTAATACCATCATGCATAACATTAAAGGGATAGTTCACCCAAAAATGAAAATTCTGTCATCATTTACTCACACTCGGGTTGTTCTAAACCTGTATGAGTTTCTTTCTTCTGGCGAACACAAAAGAAGATATTTTGAAGAATATAGTTAATGAGACAGTTGATGGGCCCCATTAACTTCCATACTATGAAAAAAATATATATAATATATAAGTCAGTGAGGCCTGTCAACAGTTTGGATAAAGACATTCTTCAAAATATCTTCTTTTGTGATCACCAGAAGAAAAAATTCATACAGATTTGGAACAACTTGAGGGTGAGTAAATGACAGAATTTTCATTTTTTAGTGAACTATCCCTTTAAATCTGTAAGACTGAAATGAAAAATGCAACCATTCACGGATTTAAAGTTGCACCTAGTAATGTTTTTCCTCATTAAAAAGTTTTATACATAAATAAAATAATGGTATTTTTAAAATCATGTACACTCACCGAAGAAGTCTCCAGTCTCAGTAGCTTAAAGTAGCTTAATGAAATCAAAATTGCCAATTATTTTGTATATTTTATGGAATATTGCAGTGTTTGATGATTTATAAATGTATGTGCCACCATAATCTTTAATCTCTTCTCTGATAATGTGTTTACTGGCACGAGGGCTGAACAACCAGTCACTCACATGAGATCGCAGAAATAGCAAACGACAAGAATCTAATCCAGGGGTGTCCAAACTTTTTTAAAAGGGGGCCAGATTCGATGTTGTGGACACATCTGGGGGCTGGTTCCTTATATATATATATATATATATATATATATATATATATATATATACACACATACATACATATATACATATTAATTACATGTTTTGTTTCTTTAAAACATGACAGATTTGACAAAAGCTTGAGCTGACAGAAGAATAGCTTGAGGACACAGATGTGAATTTAATACACAAACAATATCTGTAAAACTTAAAGGGTGAAATTTAAATATTATTACTGAGTTAGAACTCTATTCTTATTTAAATTAAAAGTACTCTAATTAGATCACTGGAGGTAAAACCACACATGGCACCTCACTAACGTTACATGGTAAAAAGTAAAAATATTGTTTCTATATCTAGAATGGATATTTAGTCTATAAACACATTTAATATAAATGCACAAAATTGCAAGTTTATGACAAAAATCAGTCTGCAATTTGGCCTTTATTACTCATTTAATACATGTCTAAATTAAAAATTAAATAAAATCAGATATTAACCTACATTTCTGACCAAATACCACGGTTACAGTTAGTGTTACCACAGTAAATCCATGATAAATGTTGCTGAATTGTTGGTTGAACAGTATTCTAACTGGATCGGCTCAATGTTTCTCCTGATTTGCACATTAGTGTTGTTGATTCAGTTAGCGCTGTTTCAACTGGCTTTAAACTGAATTAAATCACAGAGAGATTTGCAGCTTGTACCTGAGACCTCTACGCCGAATTCAAACACTTCTCTCTGGCTGTTTAGTGGTCCTGTGATCGAGACACTCATCAAGTAAACATTGTGAGCTCGTGAGTCGCGCGCTGCGCACTGACTGCGCTGTTTCGTTCGACTTTATTTGGCGCATTAATGTTTCCCTGGCCTAAAATCTAGTACTGCTACCTTATGTTGACATTGTGAAACTGCACGATTTGTAAATTATGCATGGCGGGCCACATAATAGATTTTAATAGACAAGCTGAAATTTATCCCCGGGCCGTAGTTTGGACACCCCTGATCTAATCGATTCCCAATTAATAAAATCAACTTTCTTTCTCATCTGCAAAGCCGTTTCACTCCGATATGTCACAATAGGGAAGAAAAGACTATCGCAACTTGTGCTTCATGTCGACAAAAGCTGTTTTATTTACACGAAGAGGGTAGCCACATGGCAGCCGCCATTTTGAGATCACATGACCAGCAAACGCTATCCACCTTATTCCTGACTAGCCTACTGCGTTTCGAATTATGGGTCGCACTTCCGGTTTGGGGAACTTCCATTTAAAAAAACTGAAACGAATCGTTTCAAATCATAAGGTTGCTCTACAAATAAAGCTTATCCGTCAGTTTGACTGAATGAGCTGTCAATTTTTCTTTCATGATTTATTTTCAGACATCATGAGAATAACGTAACGCTTGGTATTTTAACGTAACATGTTATAACAAGAATATCTATGGCAAGAGCTCTTTTCAGTCGCTGCTTTTTATCCTCGTGATTATTTTCTTTTGTCCCTTTGCATACCGCTGTAATAGTATGAAAAAGGACAACATATACTGCACATTTGTGGTCTGTTCTCCCGATATAATTTACGATATATCCCATTAATAATGCACGAAGAATCTCTCGTTTTTCTCCTCAAAGCCTCACGTCTCTGTCCAGGTTTGTTTTCACAGGTAAATACAATTTATTATCTGTAAAAATGATGGACATCACTTTGAAATTGTATCACGCAATGCTGAAGTTCATGAACATTTATTAAGTTAACGTATATTGCATAATACAGATATATTTAACCCGTCCGTTATTGCTGTGGAAAGAATCGCGCTTTTTCATGGCCTGTTGAAAGTACCTTGTTGATGCTTTTACACTTTTAAATGTCCTTTTAATGTTCGTTGGTTGAAGAGTGTACATATCATTGTACCCAGTTTAAAAATAAAACGTAATATTGCGTTCATAGAGCGAGCCTTTCACTGACTTATTACAGCTTAACGGAAGTTACACCCATAATTCGCTCAAAGCGTCATGGGGCGTAGGAATTAATCATCACCGAATGCAAGTAGAGCATGTCTAAAATGGCATCAGTAACTGACAACTTACTTTTGTATGATGGTGCATCCACACCACTAGGTGACAGTATAGATTCATGATGACCAGAATATCAGCAAGTTCAACATAACAAAATTTCTGAGGTTACATATTTCTGGGGTTTTTGTTGTTGTTTTTTTCAGTGTTTTCTGTGTTTTTATTTATATTTATGTTTTAACTAAAGCTAAAAATTTTGTTTGAACAGAAAATCCCAGGATCAAGAAGGAGACAAAAAATCTGAACCGTAAGGCACAAAAACATCCTACACATAAAATATCCTACAATATTCTACACTCTAAGCTCTCACAATGATTGTTGAATAATTTTCAGTTGGCGATTCTGCCGGGGACATGCTTGGACCCTCGCTGATGATGTTGCTGTTGTCATTGACTCTGGAGTTAACTTGAGCACTATGGGATGCGCGTTTCATTAGTACCCTTTATGATAATATGTCAGCTCCTCTGCCATCTCTTTCGCTGTCCAGCAGCTACGCTATAATCCAGGACTGAGATTGCAGCAGAGAAATATGTGCTCAGAATCAGAACGATAAGCTCAACCCACCCTGACCACCCCGTCCATCTACAGTTCAGCTCAGTTTGTTCCGCACCTGTTTTGTCACAATACAGTGACATATTCTTGCTTTGACTTCATTTTCTACATTGTATTTGTGCACAGCTGTGTTGCAGAAAAGGATTAGAGTGAAGTGGAATGGGTTGGCCCACATACAGATAATCCTGGACATACATTACAGCTTTCATCATTCTAAACAGCTTATTGTAATGTCATTTCATTAATGTTGTTCCTTAATATACCCGAGCTGTTGAGTGAAAAAAAATCACTCACTTGCTTTCAGAGCTGAAGCTATTGAAAGTTGAGGACCAGATTCACCTACTGCATATGACCTCTAGATGACAGTGTAGATCTACAGACCGAACACCTTTTTTATAAAGTCAATAAACCCTTTTGACTGGTGTTCACTGAGATGTTCCTCAAACAGTTATGTAATGCATTCTAGCGCAATGTCATTGTTTCTGCAGAGAAAATGGAATACCCAATGAACAAGGTGTGTTGCTACACTTGATAATAAATAAAGTCAAATTTTGAAATCCCCTTGCTAATTCTTTTTTTTTTTTTCCTGCTGAAATCCATACAAACGGCAAATGACTTGAAAATGTATGCTTTCCCATTTTCAATAATCCAATTATTATTACAAAATAAACAAATCTTCCGCCAAGCAGGCTAATACAGACTTCTATAGTATTTGATACAGATCATTATTCTAACCTTACTGAACGCTTCTGGTTGTCATTTTACATCGGCTTCGAACGCGGCTCATCCAATCAGAAGTAAACGTCGGAACTATGTGTGTTCGAGTCCTCAAATTCGATTGGCCAAGCGGCGTTCCAGTCCCACGATACCTTGCGTGTTTGCTAGTAAGAAAATGGAAACGTCACGCATTAATTTATTATTCATTCTTCATTCATACATACTGATGTCTGACATTTTTATTATATTTTACATTTATATTATTTTGATCTATATCCATTTTTAGGCATGGTATCTAACAAAAACATTATTTATTTTACATAAAGCAATCCGTGGAACCTTAAATGTGTTGTTTATAAGTTTTGCATCGCTAATTACCATTCACAACCAAGTTGTTTGCCGCCATTTTTCACGTCGACATGCACGCCCCTTCCAACATCACAACTCGGTCATTCATTCATGTGCTCGAAACTCGGTATTTCCGTCTCCTCTTGAAGGCCGAATCTCGTTATTGCTTAATTAACCTTCTGAATCAAAATATAAGTTATTTTATTGAACTTTTTTCACAGTTGAACATTCAATTGCAGAGATTTTGTAAATAAATGCCGCGTTGCCTTTCCTCAAAACGTCTAAGCGTTTTAGGAAGAGTTGGATGACAAATTAATAGATGCGCATTACTAATAAGTCTCCCAGCAGTGCTCACGATGAGCCCCTTTAAGTCATTAACAGTGATCAGCATGACTTCACTTATAATGAGAGGATAATGAATTATGAATAAATGTTTCACAAATTATCTCTCTCAATCTTCGAACGACACTTGCAAGAGTCCCGTCCCGCCTCTTGAGATAAAGCGCACGGAGACTCTCTTTTCTTCTCCATGCGTTATGAGTGAGGGAGCTTGAGAGAGAGTCAGAGAGGCGTCTCACAAGTGACAGTTCTTCATTCGTAGATAGGTAAGGCACTTGGTACTCTGATGGACCTCCTCTATTAGACCTGCTCGCACTTTAAGAGACAGCTTCTTGCATACCAGGAGAGCAGTTTCTCCAGCGTGCCTTAGTTTTGACAGCTGACAAGTTACAAACACACTCCCTTCTCACGAGCCTGCTTTACTCGATAGAACTCGGTAGAAAGCGTGGACTGTCTGAAAGTCATGATGGAGATGAAGGTGCTGGGATGCGCGTTGCTTTTTCCTCTCCAGATCTTCTTGTGCATATTGAGGGCGATCGTGCGCTTCTTCGCGCGTCAGAAGCGCAGAGATCTGGGCACTGATGTGGTCCTCATCACTGGAGGTGGAAGAGGAATCGGCCGTCACCTGGCGAAAGAGTTTGCCAAGCAAGGAGCAAGAAAGGTAAGCTTCTACCTGCTGCGTTGGCGTTTTTATTCAGTGTAATGCAATTCTTTACGATGTTAACTCATTTTTGCTCTTTGTAATGTTAAAATATTTTTGAGTGCTGCACTATTTCGGTCTTTATCAGTTCAAATTGTAATGACTTCCAAGGATTGCCTGTACCGCATTAAATGCATTATTTTAAAATGCATTATTTAAAATTTTGCATAATTTCCAATGCGCAATCTGAGGTTCGTCTCGCGCAACGCGAATTCTAACACGATAATTATCTAAAAAAAAAAAAAACTTTTTAATTAAAACACAAGTTTTGTGATATATTTGTGATCTGCAGACCTTTAATAAAATGATACATTGTTAGGTTACTTGTCATACTTTATGTGTAACTCCGACACTGGTCGTAATGGAAAGCGCCTGAGCAGCGTACTGTTGTTATGGTAACCTCCTCTGGCGAACGCGACTTCTGTTTGTTAGCGTCTATTTGGCAACATACGCTGGTTTGTGCTCAGTTTTAGACAGATTAAATAATAAATAAAGTGGGAAAGAAACATGAAAAAGGCAAGGAATAAGCTGTAAAAGTGCCCAAATGTGAGTAGGACATTTTACTAAAACATTATTGGTCGGTTTGTTTATTATTTCAGCATTAGGCTACTGACAATCAAACAGGACTTGTGTTAACCTGATTTATTCACATAGCCGTAAACTCACCTTTTTGGTTATGTAAATAGACCTACTATACACTTTATAATGGTCGAGTTTGTTCTGAAGGGGCACAGTGTGGTTTTTTCAGTCAGTGTAGTCGACAGAAGATATGTTGACCTGTATCTGCCCTAATGTGAAGCCTTAAGTTCTGTTTCATATTCCCCTTGTACACAAACACAGGTGTTTCCTAAGCTTTTATGTCTTTACAAATGCCCAACAATGGACTGCTGACAGGCAAGGCTGTTTTGTTGAACTCAAATCATGTGTGACTCTTTAACCTTCCAGTGAAGTTCATACTTCCCTGTCCCTAGTGTGAGGGAAAAAAACATCCAGAATGAACTGTCAAATCTCATGTTATTTATTATGATTATTGGCAATGAATATAAAATCTTGTTCTCTATTCCTTCCAAGAATAGAGTAAAACCTCAATATCACTAAATCCCAAGCATCAAGTGTCAGGAATAGCTGCTCTACTTTAGTGTGTGCGTGTGAGGGAGTGAATGCGTATGTGCTGCATTCATGTGTGTGAATGTGCGCTCAACATGTGTAGGTGTGTGAATGGATCATTTGCAAGGGGGTGTAGAAGGCAGAGAAGCACCTTGCAGATTGGTTACCACAACCAAGTTCATTGGCAGGTCAGCCAGCTTTTGCAGAGCAGGGCTGATGATGTCATTTGTGTTATTGTGTGGGCTTCTTACGGCTGATTCCCAGAGGAAAAGAATCAAATGGAAAGCCAAAAGAGCCGATGCTGTGTATAAAAAGTCAAGTCAAGCAGACACAAGTCAGGGTTCCTTTATTATATACTATTGATTAATTATGTATTTAACTTTTATTTCCCTGGTGAGGGGATTAAAATAGGATGGAAATCTTTTCCTTATAATCTACTGCATTAGTCTATGAGTTGACACAGCATAAAAACATACCAAAACATTATAATTATGAAGTTCTATAGAAGTCACCATTATTTATATAGCGCTTGATTGTTTCAAGGCAGGTTTACAGTAATAAACAGGAAAATAATGATCGATGTAAACAGAATTCAATTCTGCTGTAAAGCAGCTCTAAAAAGACAATAGAATCATTATTCATCTGAAGTCAGTTCTGTGTTGATTCACTTGAGTTCAATAACTGTGTAAAATTCATCAATTCTACAAAGTTTATGTAGGCTAAATGAAGTTGGGAAGGTAAAGGTGAATAGAGGCTGGTACTTTCATACTCCCAGCTGGGCTTTGGCCCATGCCTGACCCCACTGGGCCAACACTAATGAGGGGGCATAGGCTGCCCCTCCTTATCCCGGTGGCTCTGTTGCTTGAACTTTTACTGATAATGGGACACTCACCATGTGCTGTTTGTGACATTGGCGGGACATGAGTCAGGCAGTATGTCACTCAGCACATCTGTTGCTTGCTTGCCCCATTTTACTCTCTCTCTCTCTCTCTTTCTCCCAAAGTAATATTTTCTATAAAGAAATTAAGCCATTTTTAATTTCATTGTGACAATATTTTATTTTTATTTATTTTTTTATTTTATTTTATCCATTCTCCAAACTGCTTGTCCTACATAGGGTTCTGGGGATTATGAGTCTATCTTGGGCCGTAGACAGGGAAACCCCCCTGGATGGATTATTTTATTTTATTTTATTTTATTTTATTTTATTTTATTTTGTTTTGTTTTGTTTTATTTTATTTTTCCATTTTATTTTATTATTTTTTTTTAATTTTCTATTTTATCTATTCTCTGATCCACTTTGTCCTATTTAGGGTAGCAGGGATGCATCTTGGCCCATAAGCAGGAAAACACTTTGGATGGATTTTTATTTTATTATTTTATTTTATTTTATTTTTAATTGTTTTCTATTTTATTTTTATTTATTTATTTTAATTTTCTATTTTATCCATTCTCTAATCCACTTTGTCCTATTTAGGGTCACAGGGATGCATCTTGGCCCATAAGCAGGAAAACACTTTGGATGGATTTTTTTTTTTTTTTAATTTTATTATTTTATTTTATTTTATTTAGTTTTATTTTTAATTGTATTTTATTTTATTATTTTTTTTTTTTCTATTTTATCCATTCTCTAATCCACTTGTCCTATTTAGGGTCACAGGGATGCATCTTGGCCCATAAGCAGGAAAACACTTTGGATGGATTTTTATTATTTTTTTTAATTATTATTTTTTTTTATTTTATTTCATTTTAATTTTATTATTTTATTTTATTTTGTTTTATTTTTAATTGTATTTTATTTTATTTTTTTCTATTTTATCCATTCTCTAATCCACTTGTCCTATTTAGGGTCGCAGGGATGCATCTTGGCCCATAAGCAGGAAAACACCTTGGATTGTTTTTTTGTTTTGTTTTTTTTATTTTATTTTATTATTATTTTGAATTGTTTTCTATTTTATTTATTTAATTTTTTTTTTATGTAGGGTCGCGGGGATGCATCTTGGGCCATAGGCAGGGAAACCCCCTGGATGGGTTATTTTATTTTATTTTATTATTTTTTATTTATTTATTTTTATTATTATTATTACTACAATACAATTAAAATGTGCAGAAGTATTTTACTGTAATGCAAAACATAATATATATTATTAAATTGTAATGAGAATGTGATGTTTTCACATAACAGTAAGAATAGGTGTGGAATCTACTGTGACAATACAAAACAAAACAAAACAAAAAACATAAAGGTTAATCATTTCTTTAAAAACATTTTTTTCTTTTCTTTTCTTCTGGGGTGACCCGGACATGTTCTTGACAGGTTTTGTGAGATTTCCCCACACTAAAGCCTTGAATACTGAAGGGTTCCTCAGAAGGTCAGAACATGTGACCGTTTTATGTGTGTATGTTTGTTTATGAGGTAGATTGAGATTGACAGGATGGGGAGGGGACGGGCTCATGCTTGTGTTCATTACCTCTTGCTGACCTTGCTGAGTGATGGATCTAATAGCCAGAGAGTGAACCGACCTATACAGGCTGACCCTGTCCTCTATCACTCTCACTCGCTCTCCCTAAACCTTGTGTACAATAATACGATAAGGAAATACTTTATTCAGTAACTCCTTAGAGAACTCAGCATACATCAATGTGTAGCAATCATGCATAATGCATCATAGAGTTGGAGAGTGTTGTCTCTAAGCTCACAAGGTAAAAAATCCTCTTCTTGTCTTGGAAAGTGTACATAATGTTCTGCCTTTGCTTTAAAGTTTAAACCAATCATGTCTTTCCTCCCTCAGGTGATTTTGTGGGGCCGCACAGAGAAATGTTTAAAAGAGACCTGTGAGGAGATCTCTATGACTGGAACAGAGTGTCATTACTTTGTGTGCGATGTGGGCAACAGAGAGGAGGTGTACCAGCAGGCCAAAGTGCTCAGGGAAAAGGTATACTTACACTCTATACTCTGACGTCTCAAACAGCTAGAAATATGGCTTTTGCTCAGGTACATCAATCCACAAGACTGTAGAGTGCCTCATTTTAGGTTTCAGGAAGGGTGCTCACCAGTGCCCCCTTTGTGGCCGCTAGGGGCTAGGCTTTTTTTCAAATCTTTTGATGCCAAAGACCCCCATATATAATGATCTCCTTGCAAGAGACCTCTGTTCATGTTGTTTCCTAAATTAAATAATTGGATTAGTTATTTTATATTATATTATTTATATTTATATTATTTTGGCATTATATATTATATTATATTATATTGTTTGATTTTTAAAAAAATATTTTATTATATTTTATTATATACTTTAGTATCTATTGTGGTACAGTTTTTTTCTCCTAAAATTTATATTATTTTATATTATACTATTTTTCTTTATTATTGTTGTTGTTATCATTTATTTTATTTTATTTTTTAAATATTTTAGCATATTTTTTCTGCTTTGGTATCTGTTGTGGCACAATGTTGTTTCCTTTATATTATTTTATATTATATTATTTACATTTATTATTATTATTATATTTTATTTTTAAATGATTTTATTACATTTTTCTATACAGAAATAAAATGATCATTTTTAAATAATTTCTATGAAATCTAAATGGATGCGATATGGTCTCACACAGGTTGGCGATGTCACCATTCTAGTCAATAATGCAGCTGTTGTTCATGGGAAAAGTCTAATGGACAGTGACGATGACGCACTCCTGAAGACTCAGCACATAAACACACTTGGACAGTTCTGGGTAAGAGACTAATCAATTTCTTGACTTACTCACCGCTCTCATGACTGTCAATTTATTATAGCACTGCAGTAACCACTCTGTGAACCGAACATGAACTCTAGATACTCCTTTGTGTTTTGCAGAACATTTTTCAGTTACTTAACGTTAAGTCACTTGGCATGCTGTAATTCTTGGAAGCTTTCCTCATCATTTAAGTGTGTTTTTGCCAAGAGAGAAAAAGTAACAACATTCCTCACATAGAACAGTCAGAGACAAAAATACAAGAGAGATTGACAAATAAAAGCAAAGAAATTATCCAAAAAGAACTAGTGGAATAGTAAAAGTTAAATATTTCAAAGGAAATGGACTGCTCGGAAGATCTAGGCTACACAGTCATGCTTTTTAGGACACATTCATAGTCAATGAGAACAAGAGCTGATCATCTGAGGCTTCAGCTGCAGTAGTAGCTCACGCTGAGGATTGCTGTAATATATTGTTGCTCTAATTTCAAACACATGGCGTTTTCAGAATGCCAGTTTTAAATAGAGTTTTGCAGAGAATTCAGATCAAACACTGAATGCGGGCTCATATTTCTGCTGAGCCGGTCAAAATATGCTTGTTGACTTTCAACAAAGGTAGTCTAGAGAATCCTAGACAATTAACACATTCTTGACCCCGAAGTTCTGAAGCGTTCATTGTTATTGTTGGATTTTCCAGAAGATAGTTGAGGGAACAGAACAATGCGTAATTGTGTCTGTCTCCCCCACAGACCACGAAAGCATTTCTGCCTCGCATGCTGGAGCTGTGCAACGGCCACGTGGTGTGCATTAACTCCATTCTCTCCCTCTCCTCCATCCCTGGAGCCATCGACTACTGCACGTCCAAGGCCTCTTCTTATGCCTTCATGGAAAGCCTGACGCTAGGCCTGCTGGACTGCCCTGGAGTGGGCTGCAGCACGGTGCTTCCCTTCCATACTGACACAGAAATGTTCCAGGGCATGAGAGTGAGGTAACAAGTTGCTGCAGTTGATAAGAATGAGGACCTAGTTGGAATTAAAGTGAGCCATAATTAATGAAATCACTTCTTAGGTTCCCTAAGCTGTTTCCTCCTCTGAATCCTGAGATGGTGGCCGAGCGCACTGTGGATGCAGTTAGGACCAACACTGCCTTCGTTGTCCTGCCATGGACCATGCACTTTCTTGTAATCCTTAAGAGGTAAGACTGTCACTGTTGTAGAAATCAGACTTCCATTTTTGTGTAAGCTCTGTATATTTCTATGGCATCGCTGTCGAAGAGTAATTAGCTGGTGAAGTGGATTTACTTATTGTAGAGTTAAAGGGTTAGTTCAACCAAAAATGAAAATTCTGTCATTAATTACTCACCCTCATGACGTTCCACACCCGTAACACCTTCGTTCATCTTTGGAACACAAATTAAGATATTTTTGATAAAATCCGATGGCTCAGTGAGCCGATGGCTTCATTGACAGCAACTCCTTGAAATGCCCAGAACGTTACTAAAAACAGTTCATGAGACTACAGTGGTTCAACCTTAATGTTATGAAGCAACGAGAATACTTTCTGTGCACCACAAAAACAAAATAACGACTTTATTCAACAATATCTAGTGATGGGCGATTTCAAAACACCTTTGAAGCTTTACGAATCTTTTATTTCGAATCAGTGGTTCGGAACGCGTATCAAACTGCCAAAGTCACGTGAACCATTGAAATTTCGAAATGTTTTGAAACACTTATGACATAACGAAGCCTCGTTTACTGAAATCACGTGACTTTAGCAGTTTGATACACACTCCGAACCACTGATTCGAAACAAAAGATTCGTAATATCTTAATTTGTCTTCCGAAGATGAACGAAGGTCTTACGGGTGTGGAACGACATGAGGGTGAGTAATTAATGACAGAATTTTCATTTTTGGGTTAACTAACCCTTTAACGAAAGTTATCATGAGCATTGTAATGTTTGAAGTGGATGTCATAACAAATGTGCAAGTGTTATGAACCACCCGCTCTAAGTTGGACTCGAACCCGGGTCCGCCGGCATGGGAGGCGGGCACTCTAACAAGGAGGCTAAAGATTGCAGTCTTTAGCGTTAGTTGCTAGAGTGGCCTTTTAAGATCAGGGGAGTGAGGTTTACAAGCACAGCTCTTACTGGTCTGCGTCCGTTACATAAGCGGTTCATTCATAAATCCGTAGGATCTTACCTTCGTGCTGTGGAAATACAACACGGAAGACAGAACACAATGAGTGCAGTGCTGAAAAGGGGCATGGCTACATATGGCTATATCTCACAAAATTGTCAAATGTGGTCTTCCTTTTCGACCCCACTTTATTACATAATTCTACAATTTAATATTTTGCAAATAACACAATTTTTTTCTTCTTTCTTCTCAGCCTTTTGCCCCAGTCTGCCCTGGAAGAGATCCATAAGTTTTCAGGAAGCTATACCTGCATGAACACATTCAAAGGACGGACTTAAACTCAGGAACAGCTTGACTGTGAAAAATACTCAAAACCAATTTTTCATGCAAAGTAAGCACTACGTCCAGGAACATCAATCTGTTGCTTTGTGGACGCAAAAAAAAGACTGTGAAAGGGTTATTGGGAACAGCGTATCAAGATGGCTTGTTTTCCCAAGAACTATTATGTCTTACGTGGAAGAAATTTGGATTTGGTTGCCCTATACTGGACTGCACACAGGCATGTAGGTGAAAGTGTTCCTTGGATATTGTGATAACAAGGAGCACAGACTGTTACAGTTAAGAAAGAAATGGTTCTTTAAATGCTCTGAGGTTTTCATCAGGGTTTTTTTGCCCTTGGGAGTTTAATAGGTTTTCAATGATTTTTTTGTTACAACACACATACGGCAAATATATATATTCTTAAATATATTTCAAAATAAATTGCTAATATAGATGTTAAAAAATAAATATATAATTTCAGTAAGTTTTAGTTATTTCTTCTTTTTTTTTTGCCGCTTTTTATTTTTTTAATCTAAATACTGTATATTAATATTGTCCAAAACATATTTTTAAAAAATATATTTTTACATTTACCCAAAATTAATTTTAAGATTGTAAATGTATTGTCTTGCACCTTGAAGTACATTTTGTAATATATTTTGGGTTAAACAAAATTGTATTTTGAATTTGAAAAATATATTTCCTTAAGCGGTGCTGTTTACCTCATATATTTAGCATATATTTGAAATATATTTTGAACAGAAAAATATATGTTTTTTTGCCGTATGGGACTTGTTTAAAGGAATTCCAGCATGCCTATCTTCTTATTAATGTCAACTTCAAATAAACAGTATTTGATCTTAAAAAAACCCTGGTGAGTGTTATTTTGTGAGTGTTCATGTGGGTTTGAAAACAGGGAAGTGTCGGTCCCTGGCAGTGTGCTTGTTCTGTCTCTGCCAAAACTCACAGGCATTTCATGGTCAGCATTCCACCGCTGCAGGCCAGCCAATCGTGAGCTCATTGTGCGCTAGGCAGGGTTGTCATAACACTAACTCCACTTAACAGGAAAGCACACTGGAGAGGGGTCAGCCACTGGAAGGCTAATAGACAAATCTAGAACTTGTCATTTTATTCAGATTTGTCACTCACACGTAGATGAATAACTGATGTTCGCTTTCGATACAGCTGTATCACACCAAACAGATGGGTAGGTAAATCAGTGCCTGTTGACAATTTTCTCCTACGCCTCGATTTGCCAATTTGGATGCGAGATCTAAGACTGTGTAACCTCATAAAATCAAATCTACAGGCAGATGTTTTTTCTTTCGGCGTCTCTCCCTCAAATTCTTTCCATGCGGTGCATCCCTGCTGGGGTATTAGAAGACAATAGAGTGCTATCAAAGCACACTGGGGACCGAAACTGACATACAACAGGCACAGTTAAAAGCAGCTATTGCAATTGTGATTACCAATTCACATCACATTCTTCATTCTACACATTCAACTGTTATTTTCTGGCTGAAAGAAGAAGTTGCTTTCTGTTAAACTATATAAAATAAATAATGTACGGCGCTGGGGGAATAATCACCAAAAACGTTGTATAACCCAAATGGCATAAACTGAAGAATGAGTTTTGGCATGTCTAACTGCAATGATGGACACTGTTGAGAATGGGATCAGGACATGAAACTGTGTCATGGAGTGCATGTGTGTTGGAGAAGTCAGCTCAAATCTCAGGGGGTGAGTTCAGAGCAAGGTTAGCCAAATAGTAGATAAATCTGAGTAGGCTGTTGGACAGACAGCTCACCCTGTGATGAACCCTTTGCCCAGGGAAAAGAACAGCTTAATGTGACCCAGCACAGGTGGAAAAGTAGAACTGGGTACTAAGAGTATTGATAGGGCACATGGTAACTCAACAATGTTAGCACTAGCATTGTTGTTCCTTACAGTGTTAGCAGTAGGCTACAGAGTTATGGGCTGTGTGGCCACTGCACATCCATCTTTAACTAATGAGCGTGTCGCCCTTAAGGGAAAGACCTTTGATCTGACATCACACCGTCAGTCAAGAAGAATAATGTAGGCTATACTAAGGCCATGTTCAGACTGCCTGCAAAAATCTGATTTTTTTTTGCATATCCAGATTTTATCTAGATGGATTTTGAAAGTCTGGAGAGCAAAAAACACATAAAATCTGATTTTTTCAAATCTGATTCAAACCACATAAGGTGGTTTTTACAGATGCATCTCAGTCTGAACGCTCTGGCTGCTCAAATCAGATTACAAATTGTCTTTTGTGTCACTCTTAAAGGGTTAGTTCACCCAAAAATGAAATTTTTGTCATTATTTACTCACCCTCATATCGTTCAACACCCGTAAGACCTTCGTTCATCTTCGGAACACAAATTAAGATATTTTTGATAAAATCCGATGGCTCAGTGAGGCCTCCATTGCCAGCAAGATAATTTACACTTTCAAATGCCCAGAAAGCTACTAAAGACACATTTAAAACAGTTCATGTGACTACAATGGCTCAACCTTAATGTTATGAAGCAACAAGAATACTTTTTGTGCACCAAAAAAACAAAATAACGACTTTATTCAACAATATCTAGTGATGGGCGATTTCAAAACACTGCTTCATGAAGCTTCGAAGCTTTGTGAATCTTTTGTTTCGAATCAGTGGTTCGGAGCGTGTATCAAACTGCCAAAGTCACGCCCCCCATTGGTGAACCACCGAAATTTCGAAACACTTATGACGCAACAAAGCCTCGTTTACTGAAATCACATGACTTTGGCAGTTTGATACACGCTCCGAATCACTGATTCGAAACAAAAAGATTCGTAAAGCTTCGAAGCTTCATGAAGCAGTGTTTTGAAATCGCCCATCACTAGATATTGTTGAATAAAGTCGTTATTTTATGTTTTGCCACACAAAAAGTATTCTTGTCGCTTCATAACATTAAGGTTGAACCACTGTTGTCACATGAACTGTTTAAATATGTCTTTAGTACATTTGTGAGCATTTGAAAGTGTTAATTATCTTGCTGGCAATGGAGGCCTCACTGAGCCATTGGGATTTTATCGAAAATATCTTAATTTGTGTTCCGAAGATGAACGAAGGTCTTATGGGTGTGGAACGACATGAGGGTGAGTAATTAATGACAGAATTTTCATTTTTGGGTGAACTAACCCTTTAATGCAGCACACAACGATAACGTCAGAACTGGTGACGGAAATGCCGGAAGTATACAGTGTTCAAATGGGGTCCAAAGATTTCAGCATTTTTGACGGAAAAGGTCTGCACCACAACTTGACAGGGTGCTTATTTGGAGAGCGAGATGATGCACCTCCACTTTTCCTGCATCCATTTTGAAAGCCTTGTCACATGTGGGTGGGTACTTGTTGTTACCAAAGCGACCCATGCAGATAGGTTGGTTATGTCTGGACACAAAAATCTTATTGATCACTTGCAATTAACAGTGTGGACAGTCTGTCTGAAAAGATCTGAGGAAAAAAAGATTTGCCTGTAGTCTGAACATAGCCTGTTTAGTAATTTAGCCCTATTTACTTGGAAATTAAATGTTAAAGAAGCATAATGATGTATAATACCCAGAGATTCTCATATTATATTCACCTTAAATACCTTTAAATCAGTTTCGTTAACAAAATATAATTTCCCAGTACACAAGCAAATTATTGCTTGAGATCTCGCGATAATAAACACTGTGCGTCAACTAGTTCACGCCTGTTTTACTTGGCGCGAATTAATTAACTATTCTCCATTATCCCCGATTTTGATGTAGCCCACAAACATCCATCTCAAGAGAAGGTAAGAAAAACGTTGCTCTTAATTATTATGAAATGTTGAAATATTTTCTGATTGACAAAAAATAACCGTAAAACAATAAATACAAATACTGTGTTAATCCATAACTTTTATTATTATGCCTTTATACATTTGCATATTACAACAAAATAAATTTACACACTATATTTACTTTGCATATTGTGCAGTTATAGAGGAAACCAGCTTTGTACTACAACCCTATCCAGAGTTTGTAGTGTTGTATACAACATATCAGTATTTAAATAATAGACAACTTAGAAAACACATTAGGTATATTGTTTATATTATACTAAATTATACTGACCAGTGTTCTCAGAGGCACCGTCACAGAAGTTAAAAATCTAAGTTTTGTTCTGATAGACCAGTATATATACACAGTTAAGATAAGCGAAGAAGGTGACTCTTTAAAAGAGAAAACATTAGTAGTGTCTGATCTTTGGTAACAACTTGTATTAATTTAAAATGAATCGCCTCATTCAGTGAAACAATCAATTTCATGATACTGTTGAATTTAAAACAGTGAGTAAATTAAGAAATGTTTGAGACGGGGAAAAATTAAATAGAAGAGATTATTGTCTCTTTGTGATGTAAAAATATCAGATGACAAAACTTTATGCTGATTGTATGACACATAAAGAGCACATCTATAAAGGCAAGAGAATCATAATCATATTCACTACAGAGTACCATCATTTTATTTGTTGAAACATGTTAAATGTGTTTTAAATGTTGAACTTTTTAAAAGATCTTAGTTGGAAACAGAATAAAGGGGAAACTAGAAAACCATCAAATGTTTCATTCATAATTTAAATTTCATTACTTTCATTCAATTGGATATAGAAAATAAGAAACGGAGAGAATAACATCAGACTGATGTTTTTGAGGGTTGACTGCATATGGAGAGGAGAAAACTGCAATATCAGTAATTCCAACACTTGTTCTCTCTCTCTCTCTCTGTGTGTGTGTGTGTGTGTGTGTGTATGTGTGTGTTAATGTTGAGTCACCAGCGAATGGTGAGAGCAGCTTAAGTTCCCTACATTTGTGTCAGTGCAATTTAATCACAACCTCTAACCACTCACATATTCAGAGCAAAATGAACTTTCCTTTAAAGGCAGTTTTGTACAGCAATCCAAGATTAATTTCATACCATATAATTAATTTCAACATTTTATATACATGGCAGAGAGTCCTATTGGTGTGCCTATATATGTACATAGAGGATCTATACACAAACATATACTGTACAGTGTCAGACTAGCTGTGCACATCTAGCGACAAACACCAGTTATTTTACCAATTGTAAAACAAACTAAATTAATCATACTTCTAAGGATTGCAAGGAACTTAAAATACTTGCATATTCAAGTTAAATCTGTGCTTGCCGGAGCTTACAGCAGCCCCTCTAGACTAGTTTGCATCACTGAACAAACCACATGCTGTGAGCATGTCCCGTACACTGGCCTAAGTGGATGATTACGCTCTGCTGATTTATTACTGTCCTTCCACAGAAACAGAAAAAAGGAAGTAGCTGTTGAAAAATGAGTAAGAAACACCTGCGGGTCAGTGTAGTTAAGAGTCTAATAATAAGCTATCCTCATTCTCACTGGGAGGCAGCATGAGCTGCTGTTCATAGTAAAGGCTCTTGGCATAATTGATTTCTTGTGAAATCTTGATGGCAAGGTTCTCATTTTTCACGTGGACCTATGAGAAACAACAAATGACATTTGGAATGGAATTAGCAAAAAGTACTTGAGATATTAATGTTAATGAGATATTTACAAGTGGTCGGTATGACCAAAATCATGTATTATGTATGTTCATTGTAAATCTCATCATATAGTTTTTTTTTTTTTTTTTGGTCTGAAAATTCACCCCCAAATGTTTCATATTGCACCATGTAGTAAGATCTATTTTTTGCTATTATAAAAACATTTAGTGAATATATGAAGAGTTCAGTAATTTAACTTTAATGGCAATGAAAAGGTTATTAGTCAGTTATTGAAATGCCTTATTTTCAAAAATGTCACTTAAAGGGTTAGTTCACCCAAAAATGAAAATATGTAATTTATTACTCACCCTCATGTCGTTCTACACCCATAAGACCTTCGCTCATATTCGGAACACAATTTAAGATATTTTTGAGTAAATCCGATGGCTCAGAGAGGTCTGCATAGACAGTGGTACTTTCTTTCTCAAGGTCCATTAATGTACTAAAAACATATTTAAATCGGTTCATGTGAGTACAGTGGTTCTACCTTAATATTATAAAGCGACGAGAATATTTTTTGTGCGCCAAAAAAACAAAATAATGACTTTTTAACAATATCTAGTGATGGCTGATTTCAAAACACTGCTTCAGAGCGTTATGAATCTTTTGAGTCGAATCAGTGATTTGCGAATCGCGTATCAAACCACCAAACTGCTGAAATCACGTGACTTTGGCACTCCAAAGCACTGATTTGATTCGTAAAGCTCCGAAGCTTCATGAAGCAGTGTTTTGAAATCGGCCATCACTACATATTGTTAAAAAGTCGTTATTTTGGTTTTTTTTGTCGCACAAAAAATATTCTGAACTGCTGATTCGACACGCTGATTCAAAATGCTCTGAAGCTTCCTGACGCAGTATTTTGAAATCGGCCATCACTACATAAGTCGTTGTTTGTTTGTTTTTGGCACACCAAAAATATTCTCGTCGCTTTATAATATTAAGATTGAACCACTGTACTCACATGAACTGATTTAAATATGTTTTTAGTACCTTTATGGATCTTGAGAGAGGAAATGTCATTGCTGGCTATGGAGGCCTCATTGAGCCATCGGATTTAAACAAAAATATCTTAATTTGTGTTCCGAAGATGAATGAAGATCTTACGGGTGGAGAACGACATGAGGGTGAGTAATAAATGATATTATTTTCATTTTTGGGTGAACTAACCCTTTAAGTCAATTCATTGGTATTTAACAAATTTGACTGTCTTTTGCTGTAAAACCAGCTTAAGTCCATGTGTGCTTTTTTTGCAAAAACCTCTAAGTTCACCTCTTTGGACAACAAGACATAGTAAAGCATCCATTTCTGTTAGTTTTACTGCAGCACTCTTGTGTTTACTTGTTACTCGCGAAATCCTGTCATTGCCAATGTATCGACTGACAAAACAATATTAAAAACTTGCAGCTCGGCAATTGAAAGCCGGCTCATACGCACACCGTCATTCATCTTGAAATCATAAGATTCAATTTGCGTCTTCCGATTGGTTCTTCTGTGGACTTAGAGGCTTTTGCTGACAAAGGGATGTGGCGTTTAAGCCAAGTTTCCACCGCAGGAACTTTACCCAGAAACTAGGAACTTTGGGGTGGTACTCTGTGTGTTTCGACCGCAGGAACCAGGGTCTAAATGAAGTTCCAGGTAAAAAAAAAAAATCCCCCTCAGAGAGTACCTGCTCGCTAGGTAGTACTTTTTCAAAGTTCCAGAACTTTCGGGGGTGGGACTTGCGCGCTGAACATGCTGATTGGTTGAGTTGACGCAGCATTTTGATTGGTTGACTCCACGCAGCATTTTCGTTTTTTTTAAATCTGTTGCGTTGCGTAAAGTAAGAGTTGTTTGCTATTCAAATCAACAATGGAGTTTAAAAAATACGACCACTATGGAAACGCAGCTAGCAATAGGTCTGGGGGGAAAAAAGTTCCTGGGACAAATTGTTCCGGGTAATTTCGGTGGAAACGTGTTGGGTCGACACTGGAATTTAGCGGATTTGAAGCTAAAGTATTCTATGTGAATTGTGCATGTGAACACAGAGGAACAAGTCTCTTACCATAGGTTTCTGGTGTGATGGACCTGGAATGGCCACTCCACTACTAGTGTTTTCTGCTTTCTTAGTAAGCTGTACATATACTTTCCCGTGGTCCTTGGACACCAGACAATGATAGAGATCATCATATTTGACCTCTAAAAAGATTGCTTCACGATCCACAAATTCTCCAGGCTTGAGGAAATACACCACTTTGGAGGAGATCAGCACACAGTATGTGTCTATGGGCTCCACTGCAATGAAACTACAGAAGAAAATAGGCATATGATCATTACACCATTGCTTTACAAAGAGCAGAAAGTATTATGCCTGGCAATATCTGGGTTAATTCAATTTATTTTGCATAATAGCGCAGCAGATGTATTATGATTCAATTCGGACCAAATTCGCCCACGGATTCTGATGGAAATTTGTGAAGTTATGAACTCAATAAATAAATAAAAAAAGGATTAAGTCAAGCTTGCAATTTAATGGATAGACTTTGTTCAGAGAAGAAAAGATTAGCACATCAAATTAAACAGACAACATTAAGACAGTTCCAGCGTGTGAAATCGCACAGGCTGCAGCAGAGGAGACTAATGGCCTGTGTGGCACCTCTGAGGAGAGAGGTCAGGTGGGCCAACAGGGGGTCTGCTGATCTGGATGGATTAGTCTGTTTGGTGATTAATGTCTTTTCTGTCTCACTTTGAACAGAGAAACAAGCCCTGATGCTTTCGACCAAAGACTATGTCCCTTTCCCAAAGAAAACCTCCTTTGTGATTCTTGAACTAGAAGAACCATCTGGAAAATGTGCTTCAAGTTTTCGCTTTGTTTTGAATCCTACATTCAATAACAAAGAAAAGAAGAATCAACCTATCCTGACTTTACTGTCAGACAGGATACTCACCATTCAGAGTGGATATTATCCGTTAAGTGAAAGAGCTGTTCTTGTCCATCTGCTTGTAGGGAGGAGAATCGAGGCAGCAGTCCCTGAGGGCCCTTACAGCAGCGCGGCTTCCTTACTCGCTGCATGCTCAGCCTGAAACGCACACAAAACACACAAGGATCATTACTTACAAAACCAACAGCCTTAAGAGGGTTAACATTGGGGAATCCAAGTTGGAATGAAGCACCTTTTTACTGGAAAGACTGGACCTTTTTTCTCTTTTCCCCCCATTTCCCGTTAAAGAGAACAACTGAGTCTCTTGAAATAACACCTGTTGTGGCACAATCCAAAAAACCCACATATTGGGACTCCTGCCAACATACAATATCATTCAATTCTGTTTCACATTTTAACACACCATGTTGGTTTTAGGTGTGCAGTTCAATTGATGGTCAGAGGCATGATAGCTCCAGAGTTCTGGTGGTCCTGTCCAAAGCTGACGGGACTAGCCAGCAGCCTGCAGTGCCAATGCAAAGCTTGGGTCTCGCTTCTCCTGCAAACAACCCCTCTCTTCTCTTTGGCTGCCACTGGTGGGCCAAGTGGAATTCCTACATCTGGCTTGAATCTGGGCCAGCAGGCATTTGATTAGAGCTGATGGTTTCCAGTTGATTCACAAAGACGGCAGTGTACTGCATTTCTCTGTTCTGTTTAAACTGAAGCCCGGATGAATGCAGCTGCCTCTGTTCATCAAGAGCTCAGAATTCAGGGCACTGGGGAGAAAGGATAACCAAGTCTGGACAAACCTGAAATCTCGAAGTGGGTCACATTTGCAAGCCCTTTTGCATTTCACATCAAGCCTATGATATTGAAAACAAAAACTAAGTGACTCATTGAACTTGCTATAAACTCTACTGATGTCATGGAAAGAAAACAGCAGCACCCTGGCAAATTTTAGCATTAGCAATTAAATCAAATATACTGAAGCCACTGGTTACTTCATTATGACATATTAAGGAGACTATGGTGTTGTTCTTTCCTTAAAAAAGCCAGAACTTCCACATGGACTTCGCTCTCTTTTTGACAGCAAGCCACGGTTCATAATCATAACCGTAAGTCATGAGATCTGGCCCTGTGCATGACAGGACTGTAACAGACCCAGGGAGACTCTTAACCTCTCTTTCTCTCTCTCTCTCCAGCCTCTCCCACTGCTCTGGAGGCGATCAAGCACAATGCCCCGCACCCGATTGTGGGATTGGAACAATAATAGGGTTCAACTTTAGGTCAGGCACAGGGCTTGGAGCCTGGCCAGTCAGCCGTCAATGGGTGCAAACAAACAGCTCTTACTTCTTGCTCCTTTCCGAGAAAGATCATGAGCAAAATGGGTTGAGGGTGGGCGTGATGTGGAAGGCTGCTATACGTAGGTGTTTAACTTGGTTCTTCACTGACATAGCCACTAAATGCATGCCTGCTGGAGTATAAGAAAATTAGGGCACCATTTCTGTTGTCCCAAAGAAATATGTGTCACATGTGCAGTTATAATTGAGATACAGCAGGTTTTTGTGTACATTTACCTCAGAAAAGCCATTCAAAGCTTGTTAGGGAGCTTGAAAAATTAACTCTGTAGAGGAGAATTTTGCTAAATATATGCATTACATTGCATATATTTAGTATTTTTACTTAACCTGTTCTTCAGTATTTAATGTTTGAATACATTTGTCATGTTTTTATGAGTTATGATGTTTATTTTTAAAAAAATTGTCATTAAAAATGTATTATTATAATATAAAAACTTCCTCATGTGTAATTTAAATGCAAGTAGCCTACAAATGAGTTCATTTTAATGTATAATATTATAGTGATGTACCAACTGGGGTTTCCCTTTATAGTTTACAGCATTAGTTGAAAGATTTTTTTTTTTTGAGGAAATTTGCCATGTAGTCTACCTAATAGGCCCCAATTAATCAGCTTGTGAATTGAAATCAAATTGAATAGTGAAATATTTGTCAATGCACAGCCCTATTTTTCATGTATGAAAAGTATCTGTACACGACTGGTGGCAAAAACGCAAATACTCAAAAGTCAAAATACTCCACTTTGCTCGTCTTCCGAGAGGCCACTGCAAGTGTCAGACAAAATGAACGTCAGGTCTGATGTAAAACAATTTTGTTTTCTGCTCCAGATATACACTTTTTAAAGTAATGTATTATTTTTAAAATGTAACATTAACATGACTGTAATTTGAACGCAGCCTTTGTAAAAAATAAATGCGAAAAAAAAAAAGGAAAACAAATAGTATTTCCAATGTCGACTAGCAGCAGCAGTATCGCTTAGTCAACTAGTCTCGCATATCCCTAATGTAAACACACTTGACTTGTGGCGAGACATCAAGTTTGCTCATCTGGGATGTTTCATGCTCGGCTGACTAATATTTATTTATCTTTATGATCTTTATCTTTGGTTTACTGGGTCAATTGTGGGTCAACGATGTAATCAGTAAAATGATCAAAAATGCACATGCTTCTTGTTTACAACAGTAAGGAAACAAACCAGTTGTATTAATGCTGCCGTCTCAATTAAATGCCACAGAACAAGTACTGTCATCTTTTAGTGTGGAGGAATTTGAGGTTTATCAAAACTTAGTGAAGGCAGACAAGTTCTCCTTGATGCCTTGACAGAAAAATGCAAGTCAAAAGGCAAACTAGATGAGGGACTTTCTTTTAATAAAGCTTGAGGTAAAAGAAAATGCATACTTTTCCCAAACTGAACTGACAGCTAAAGGTGGGGAACAGGATGCTTATTCAGTTAAAGTCTGAGCCCCTACTGCTGCCCCCACCAACCCCCAGCACTTCTTTGCCTTTGTTTTGAGATTGTAATTGAGCTGCCTCTGGAAGCCTGCCTGGATTGCATAGTGCAGTTGGGAATGGTGTATGTTATGTGTGTGCGTGTGTGTGTGTGTGTGTGTGTGTTTGGGGGGGTCCGGGGTCCGGGGAACTGATGTGGGAGGCTGAGTTCACTAGCAGGGCAGGAGAGCAAAAACGATTGTGTGGACACTTCCACTATTCCTGACCTCGCTACAGTCTGCTTCTCATTTACTTGTTTATGTCCTGTTTGCGATCTGAGAGAGTACATATGACACATACTCCTGACCAGCAAGAGGCAAACATAACTTCATAAATCTACAGTGACGTGACTGACATGGTTTGCAAGAGAACGTGCAAAATGTGGGAGACATTGTGAACATTTTAGACGGAAAGGGAAGAAAGCTCAGTCCAGTTGTTGATGCATAGAAATTGATCCCTCATGAAGGAGAGGATGTGAAGATTTGCTGCAGAATTGCTACCTGCAAATGTGTTATTGAGAACATGTAATAGTTGGGTCAGACTGCATCCGCTGTGACCCATGAATCCTGCACATTTCGGTGTGAACTCTGGCTGAACTCTTGGCCGCACTGTGGCAGGCACGCTCCGAATGCCTCTCCCTTAAACTCCCCCAGCTCTTCACTGCACAGTTCACCAGCAGGTCCCTTCTCCACACACACACACGGAAACAGACACACACAGCCTCACTCCATTCAAGGGGAATGGTGAAAGGACCTGAAACTCATTCCTTTAGTTGGAGCAGTAAAACCACAAACACTCCCCACTGCACATATACATAGGCAAATGAAGAACAAATGGCTTTACATACCAGACAGCCTGTGTAATATGACCTGCTTTTGGGCCCCCTCATAAAACCTCAGGTAGAGCTGCTGGCTTTAGAGGATGAAGTGAAGGTGAGACCCTGAAGGCTGCTCTTAAAACAGTAGGCAAGTTCTTCGACCAGTTCTGGACTGTGCTTTGGATCATTAGCAGGTGTTCATTAGTGTAGAGCTCGGCTAGCCACAAGCTAAACTCATCAAAAGGCAGGTGGGATTTATGGGCACATCAACAGAGAGGTCACAAAGGCTCTGCAAAGTTGTAAGAGCTATAAACATTGAACCACAGATACCCCTTTTCCACTGAAATTCTAATGGTTCTCATGCCGAAGCCAATGCTTAACAAAGGGGATTTATTCAGCTGAACAATGATGTAACTGATCCTAGTACAGTAGTTTTAAGAATTTAAAAATAATCTGATGCAATTTTTTTTATTTTAGACAGACATTAAAAATGAGGTGATTGGAGCTGCTGAGCAATGTGACATTTACTGCATTGTTTCTTTTTTCTTTCTTTTTTTTTTTTAAATTAATCTCAGACTGATTTGTTGTTGTTTTGAAAAATCTGTTTCTGTTTTGTACTCTATCTTGGACACCAGCTTTGGCACCCTGTCGTTGGAAAAGGGCCATGAACAAGGCCGTGGATATGCAATTCATCTAAATATGTCCTTTTCCATAATAGAAAAAATAATCTGAATACGTAGTTGACTGGAAAATACCTGTTGCTTAGGCTGGCCATGTCTCTGACAGTTTGTGCCGTTTCGGAGGCAAAATCCAAAGCTCCTGCCACAGGTTTTGTCACTGTGCCGACCAGTCCCTTCCCCAGACCAGAGAAAAATCCACTGACACCACCCTCGGTCTTCACTCCCTCCACCGTTGACGTTATCACACTGGTCAGACCGCCAATGATGCCTACACAGCAATGACACCAAGTTGAGGGTGAAACAGCAAGTTTGGTCAGTTTGATATGAGTAGACAGATCATGCTACAATAAAATGCCTTAATATTGAGCATATGAAATGCCAATTGTTTTGATGTACCATGAGCTAGACCATGAATCCCTGCCACAAGATGCTCTCCACTGGTGGCTCCATGATAGCGAATGCACTCTCGTTCAGTCTGATGCCGATTGTCCATTGTCTTGCCCAATCCATCTGATAAGGTACCTGCAAACTGCAAACAACAAAAGAATAGTAGATGAACAATGAACAATTCTCATATTATACCAGATAGAAGAATTGCTGCTTAAATTAATAATGAAAATATATAATAATAAAAATAAGACATTTCATTAATTTGTACTGACAAGCAAACAATTCAAGCCAAACCGCATGTGGCATAAAATACATTTATACAGAATCTTTGAATTTGTTATTTAAACATTGTCAGGAACTGGAACAGTTGCTGACACTGGTCTTTTCAGTTAGTGAAAACCCCCCACAGTGACTCTAAGGAGTGGACTGCCTGCATTGACCTTACGAAGTTGACTGTCTACTTTAGGACACATCAATGACTTACTGTGGTTCCCGTCTCATTTTCAGCAAAAGTTCATGTTGCTCTTCAACTGTTAATACTGTGGACTGCAGTTAAACGAAATCATGAAAACCAACTATTCTATTTTCCTACGAGTTCATGAGACAAATTGTCTTACAGTCACTCAAACTTTATTTGCAAGGTGACACATTCTGGGCAACCACCATGCTTCTCAAACCCTTCCAGTGCTGAACTGACGATACACATCAATTTTACAGATAACCGATTTTACGCACCATCTCATCCAGCTGTCAAATATATCAGGCTGTAATTTGTCTAATGGGGTGGCGCTCCCCCCTCTTGGCACAGTTGACCTGACTTTGCCCAGAGTGGCCCCCCTCAGGTCCCTGCAGGTGCCTCCTGGAAGGGAGTTTGTGTTACAGGCCCAGTGAGCTCCCTACTGCAGCTGGAGCACTTTATAAACACAGGCACATTCTGCAAAACTCAAGCAAGAGCCAGGCATGAACTTGGGATGACCCCTCCAAGCAAAGTCCCTGGTGAGTTCATCTGAAGGCCAGCTCAGATTCTCTGCTCCTCCTCCTCTTCCACCTCCCTCTCTCTCTCACTCTCTTTCCTTTTTTTAAAGCTTGGCTGTGAAATCATACCAATACATTTACCAGATATGAGTTTGCGGGAGGGAGAGGAGGATCAGAACGCTTTCAAGTTTATGGCCCCTCCACACCACCCCTGCTTGAGCCATTAGACCATCCTATCTCAAAGCAGGGCCCCTAGAGGTGTGCGAGAATGTGTTCCAGTGTCTATGTGTGAGAAAGAAGATGTAAAGGAATGAAAACCATGATGTGATTGCCATAAAGTGGGTGAGTCTGACAGAGATGTGAAAAATTGTACAAGCTGATAAAGGAAAACCCCGTTCCACAGCGAGAAAGTTTAAGGCTGTTTGAGAAATGGAAACAGTGATGGAAAAAAAAAAATCAGCTTTATGCAGCAGGGGATAACTTTGCTGAAAATATGTCTAACACATTGCTGAATATGAATTCAAATGCGTGTTTCAAGTATAGGTGCTATTAAAAGAAAAAAATCTGTGGAGAAGGTTGGAGGCACAGACGTATTGCAGTCAATGGAGTGTGCTTTAGCTGAAATACCTATTAAAATGGCCCAGGCCCCCATAAAGTTAAAACTAACAACAGAGAATTCCTGATGACTGCACATGTTCCAAAATAAATTCTGGGTGGCCACTGACATAAGTTACAAAAACTAATAGTAATCTCTGCAAATACAATAAACCGCAAGCTTTCTAGGCACTTGATCAAACCAAAGCTCTCAAATGCCTTTTATATCTTTCATTAGTTTTTCCACCCCAAGCGGCATGACATGGAGCCTTATGCAGTTGGTGGATGATTTTGGCAAAACATTTTTATTCATGCTGCTGGAAGTTCTGCAGGGGGAGTAATAATTTGTTTATATTCATGAAATTGAGTTAGTGGCAAAAAAGCAGCCAACAGAGAGGATTTTTTTTTCAAGCAAACCTAAGCATTTCTTCGGCAGTTCAGTTTGTAATTAGCAGATACTACTACAAAAGATGAGCTGAAGTCAAGGAAATGGACTGAAGATCCATCTGACTTTTATTTTTAAATATCAACTATAATTATTCAGTATGATGAGCATATTTAAACAAAGTAAACTTGGCTAAAAAGCAGCAAATTGAAATGAGAACGGGTCAAGTGCGAATGTGAAAGTGCTGATTGAGACCTAGTGTTGTCCCAGTACATAAGGCATGAGCTTGGCGAGTGTGGCTGGAAGGAAAGTAAATGAGAGCACAGAGGGAATGGACAGAGGGAAAAGCACACAAAGCGCTGTCTGACAGTGAGCTGGCTGCCAATGAAGGACATGGTGCGATGGCCTGTTAGACAGACATGCTGAGAGCTGGCTGCAGGACATGAAGTGGAGGCTCAGGTCTGACCACACACAAATGCAGCCACATATGAGTACACACATTCACACAGTAGTGCCATGAGCAAATTCCATCTGCTCAAACAAACTTCTTATAATGTTCATGAGAAAGTTTCAGGGCTGATATTCAACTTTTATGCTGACGAAACAATTAAATGCCAGTGTTCCCATGATTCTGTAAACATGCAGAAAACTGCCTGTTTACATAGAGAGACCAAAACTAATAAACTTAACTGAACCTTTACCACTTTATTGCATATTAAGAAGAAAATCGGGTCAGATTGCTCTTCTGGTAAACATCATATGCATCTGACCTTCCAATGCTGTTCCCATTCTTCTCCTGGAAATCATCAAATGACAACATGTGGCTAGTTCTAGTGTTCTGCTCAGGCAGACTGCTTGGACGGTTTTTCGAAAACATATTCAATAAGAAGTCTGTGAAATAAACAACTCCAGCGTCTAATTTACATTTGAACAGACCCGATCACAGAGGAAAAATCGTTCTCTTGCTTTTTTTTCGTAATGACTTGGCCTTGCACTCAGTGAATCCATGTCTGGTACTTCGCAGCTAAACAGATGGACTTTATCATATATCATACATTTGGGAATAATTGTGATTGGGAATCAAGCATTGTGAGATGGACTGGTGAAGACAAAAGTAAGAATGTGAACTTTTGCTACCTTGGCAGCTGAGTTGGAAACACCATGTGTAACACTGCGGATGAGCCCTCCAACATTGCCGTACTTGATGAGTTCATTCATACCCTCAGTGACATCATTCAGTAGGCCCATGGGGTTTCCCAGGAAGTCCACTGAGCCCAGAATCTGAGCAGCCTGACTGATAAGCTCCTACAAAAAGAAGATGCAAGTCCAAGAGCTGCTGAATCACACTGTGGTGACGCAAACACTTACACCACAACGTACAGTATGAAAATCTAATGTAAATGAAACAATTGAGAATGAAGAATGTTTATGACCTCTTTGAAGTGCTTAAGGATGTCATTGATGATCATCTCCTGCGTCTCATAGGGATGGACTCGAGTGTAGGGGTACATGTTAATGATTGCATCTTCAAACCGAATGAGTGGAAACCCAAGGGTTCCCTTCAAGGCCTGTGCAGAATAACGCTTGATTATACTGCAGACAACCACATCATAGCATAATGCAGACTTCAAAAAACAAAAATGCAGTGAAGCACTGATAGTACTACAATTGATCGTTCTGTGGCTCTTATACCTTGAGGTCAGGGGGCAACTTGTGAGATGTGAAGACACTCAGCTTGACCTGAGGAACACTGATCTTCAAATTTTCAAAATAATAGCGCTTTGGAGTTCCTGCATCTTCGCTGGCTTTCTCATAGAGGTTCTCATCCAGCTTCTCTACCTCTGAAACCAAAATCATGTACTTAGCAGAGCACAATGAAGTAAATTCCCCATACTGCACACCAGAAGGATACCCACTACACACCTCCCTCTGCCTGACCGTAGCCAAAGAATATGAGCAGTTTCATCAAGAGCTTTTCCTCAATGATGACAGTATAGCGGCGTGCTGTGACCATCAGATGCTGTAAGGCAGAGAGTAAAATTTATCATCAAACTCCTGTAGTCAAAGGAAGAAGTACAGATAGGCCTGAAGCATTTTGGTGAGAAAGTGAATCCATAAGTTCACTGCTTTCACCTTAAAAAGGTCTGTGAGCATTAGACTGCTGGGCACTTTAACAGCGTTGACCTGCAGAGCAGAACCTGTGTCCACTGTAGTACTTTCAGCAGAGCCTGGAGTCACAGACAGCAAAACAGGGTGAGTGGTGCCCAGGAGCTGATTGTCCACCTGAAATAGATGAGAGAGTAAAGACACATCTGTCAGAAATGTTTGCTTTAGAATGAAAAATTAGTGGAAAAGTATACAGCTTCTTTGCCAGCTTTCATGCATGTCTACTGGATTAAACTTGGCCAAAGTTTATTTTTTGAAAGGTCCACAATGTCCACAAATAATAATTGAAATGCGTAAAGTGTTTTCTGGGACCTGGTATGAATCAAATCCACTGATCATTGCATTTTCTTGGTATCTCTGTTCATGTGTTTTTGTATAAACAGCCATTACTTTGCCCTGCTGATGGTTGTAAACATGGTGGATGATCAGAAGAATATAGATAAACTACTTAGTCTCATTAATCTTTCAACCATCTTGACCCATTCCTAAACCAAAGTGAGTAACTCCCACACATTGGATGAGTGCATTTAAGTCTGTGGCTGCTTACCTGAATATCTTTCACTGTAAGTTCAAGCACCTGGCTGGCAGCGGTGCGGGTGAAGTGCACATCAATGCCATACAGGGTAGCGAACACTAGCTCTTCAGGGAGCTTATTCACCAGTGATAAACCCACTCCTTCCTCTAGATTCACCAACACCTACACACAAGGGCATGAATTGGGAGGTCTGATCTTCCAAGTTCAATATTTGTTAACACTGTGCTAATTCTGTTTTTACTGGAAACACAATCAAGGTAAAATTCCACATCAATCAATCTGCTGGACAAACAAAAAAATGTTTTTTACCTCAAGTTCCTCCACAGAAACTTTCGTCTGAGCACTCTCTTTATTCTGGTCTTCCTCAGTGCTGGGAGAGGGTCTATTCATGCGCCGCTGGTTAAAGTCACTGATCTGAAATGAGGTATGCAGTTTCTCATTATATTAGAAAGCGTGAAAGATAGATAAGAACTGATTCCATTTCATATGGTTTCAGATAGCATGCTAGCCCAACCATGCAATTCAATAACAACTAGAAAGGAGGGGTGTCTTACCTGTAGTACTCGCGTGGGCCCATCAGGCAGGACCTGTACGGACAGTACCCCTGAGCCAGGTCTCATTTTCTGGTTGATAAACTGTTGCTCTGGTGCTGGTTCCAAAACACCAGAGTCTGGTCCCAGTACCACCTCGGCACCATCATACAGGCCAGACACACCCCCTCTTACCTAAAACACCACACACAGTATTTTAAAGAGCCACAGATTCTTACATACTGAAAAAAATGCAATTGAGGAGTGAAAAATCGGATGAAAGAAGAAGGACAGACCTGGACAACTAGTCTGGGCAAACCACAGGTCAACATGCCAGAGCTGAAGTGCCATGTCTGGGTGGTGCTGCGGCGGTTGTCTGGCCGTCTCAACATCAGAGGCTCATAGCTAAAAAAGAAAATGCAAGATATGTGAGAAATGACACCTGCGCACCATGATAATGTTTACTCTCAACAGGAACAAGAACAAGCTTAAAATAGACAGCACAAGTTGTCCTTTGTTGTGCTATGAAGAGTTTAAGTAACCTGTTGTCTGTCACTGCAGCCAGTCCAGCAATGTCAAGCACTAAGGATGAACTGAGAGGTCGAGGCTGAGAAGGTTTGCTCTGTGGAGGAGATGAGCCCTCATGACAGAGCATTCCTGTTCCTGTCATCCGCCAAAGTTGGGAGCGCTTTCCAGGCTCCTAAACAGACAAAAAGAAATGTGAGAACCTTGTAAGAATAAACTAGAAATGGTGAAACTGGCAGATAGATGGCCGAGAAAGAATATAAGCAGACCTTTTTCTTTAGGATGACTCTCTGTGTTTTCGTCTCCACATCCAGCACCAGTTCAGCACAGCTGACCACGCGCTTCTTCCCCACTGGCCTTTTTCCTGCATCTCTGTTCAAATCAAATCAAAATGTCAGCCTCAAATGAATATTTACTTGTATTTACAAACACCAGTTGGAAGTGGTAATATTTGAGTGCGTCAGCCACTGGAAAGTTTTCCGCTTGAAATTGGTCAAGGATTAGTACTATTTGGAGTTTTAGAGGTGGAGAACTCACTCTGAAAATGTGAAGGATGCAGCAATGTAGATAAAGTTCTCGTAGTAGAGCTTGTTGTATTCTCTGAAGAAGTTCATGTCAGCGGTAACCTCTGAAGATCCGGCTCCCTTCACAGTGAGGGTGAGGTAGGGTTGAAGAATGGGTTCATCGCAAGCGTAGTCCAGAACTGCCCCAGGTTTTACCTCTGTGTGTAGCCGGATATCAGCCACTCCATGTTGCCAGAACTGGATAGGCACCTGAAGTAAAGAGAACATGTGTTACCAAAGAGTTTGTTTAGATTGTGGGCTTCAATAATCTTTAAAGGGTTAGTTCACCCCAAAAATGAAAATATTGTCATTTATTACTCACCCTCATGCCGTTCCACACCCGTAAGACCTTCGTTAATCTTCGGAACACAAATTAAGATATTTTTGTTGAAATCCGATGGCTCAGTGTGGCCTCCATAGCCAGCAATGACATTTCCTCTCTCAAGATCCATTAATGTACTAAAAACATATTTAAATCAGTTCATGTGAGTACAATGGTTCAATATTAATATTATAAAGCAACGAGAATATTTTTGGTGCGCCAAAAAAAACCAAACAACGACTAGTGTATACTATAGTGATGGCCGATTTCAAAATACTGCGTCAGGAAGCTTCAGAGAATTTTGAATCAGCGTGTCGAATCAGCAGTTCGGAGCGCCAAAGTCACGTGATTTCAGCAGTTTGGCGGTTTGACACGCGATCCGAATCATGATTCGATACGCTGATTCATAACGCTCCGAAGCTTAATGAAGCAGTGTTTTGAAATCGGCCATCACTATTTAAGTCGTTATTTTGTTTTTTTTGGCGCACCAAAAATATTCTCGTCACTTTATAATATTAATATTGAACCACTGTACTCACATGAACTGATTTAAATATGTTTTTAGTACATTAATGGATCTTGAGCGAGGAAATGTCATTGCTGGCTATGGAGGCCTCACTGAGCCATCGGATTTCAACAAAAATATCTTAATTTGTGTTCCGAAGATTAACAAAGGTCTTACGGGTGTGGAACGCCATGAGGGTGAGTAATTAATGACAGAATTTTCATTTTTGAGTGAACTAACCCTTTAAGACCATTTTAGAGGCCATCTACACCGCCATCACAAGATACCAGAAGTAAAAATCCTCAAAGCTAACCAGCAGCTTGAATAAAACCAAATGATATGGCACAGAACTGGCAACTGACAGTGGACCTGGGAAAACAAATAAATTTCTCTCAACATGTTGGCAAGACCACACTTAGACCTGACGTTTTAGTGTCAGAGACAAAAAAGAAGATGGTTGAATAAAGCAGGAGCTCACAGCGCCTTAGGAAAAGCTTTTAGAGTAGGCCTACAACTCGAGTTGAAAGGGACATATTGCCAGTGACAGTAGAGCAAGATGTAAGCAGATGTAGGATACTTCTATCCTGGACAAGGGTGTTTGATGATGAAAGATCTGAAACACCCAAAGACTCCAAGATAAATCATTGAGAATGTGTCTAATCCCAGCACCAACAGAATTTTTATTGTTCAATATCAAGACCCACAAAAACAGAGCAGCTAAACGTCTGCCCAAAATGATTAGCAGATCAAAAGGTCTGTTTTGATGCAAGGGCAGCATTGAGACAGAGAAGCCACCGGACGCAGAGCTGCCAGGTGTGAATTCAATGCTTGACGGATGAATCGATTGCTTAAGTCATGCCAGGGGGAGTAAAAGAGCTATTTCATGTGACAAAAGCTTTATATCCACCTATTGTAATGGCTAGAATGGTGTCTCGCTCAGTAAATTTAAAACCACCAACAGATCATATAACGGGAAAACTGGCTTTGGGGTCGGAGGAAGGTGACGGAAAACGTGCACACCTGCAAATCCCCTATTAAACCCCAAATAACAGGATAATATTGATAACAGTACACTTTTTAAGTAGAATGTGCTCTATCTTGCTATGCCTACTCTTTCATGAATGTTATGGTGTCCAGAATTGAACACTGAAAGGAAAAAACATTGTTTTGATAATGTCATTATTTTAGGAAGTCAGAAGAGCAAACAGAAACAAATGTCTCCCTATGACAATGCTGAAATAAAAGAGCAGCACCAAAATTTCTTATACGGTTTAGGTTTGGGATTGTGGTTAGTACTGCATTCTTATTCATGTTCTCTGACAAATTCTCATGGGTGACCCGGGTTCAAGTCCAGGCCAGGTCATATTCCCAACCATCCTAGTGCTACTCTTTAGTCTCATATATTCTGAACCATTCTACTGCCTTACAATACTTGATAATGCGTACCCTCAGAGGACTTACCTCAGAGATGTTATCTATACGGAAGGGTGGGGGCAGCTGGTCAGTGTCACTGAATGAGATCTGATGTGTTGCCCCTTTCAAAGCAATCTCAGCACGCAGGAAGAAGCAGTTCCCTAAAATGTCCCTATGGAACACATAATGAGAGGAATATATGTCTATGAAATCAAGAACTTGCTCAGTCATTTTCTGTTCAACCATCTCTAGAGAGATTGAGTGTATTTGGTGGCACAAGGTACCTCATGTTGATGTGGAAAGATTTAGGCTTGTTGACCTCAAAACCTCCAGACCAGGTGCAGTTGGGTACATCCATGAGACGGACACAGAGAAGCTGATCGTAGTCATTTCTAGGCCAGTGGAACACCACACTGGAGCCTGGCAGGGTGGAGATATATCCCTCTGGATTTGCTGTACCCTACAACAGGTTATCATAACAAACAAAACATTATCATTCATTTTCCTGTCTTTTATGATATAATACAAATGTCTCAAACACAGCACAAAGAAAAACACATTGAAAACATGCATTCCCACCTTTCCTCTGACAAATTCCCTCTGCGAGAAGGCTAACTTGTGAGATGATCGATTGTCAAGTAGGTATCGTGGAGCAAAGGTCACAATGTGTGTGTCAAGATAACGCCCTTTCCCTTTTCTCACATTTATTCCTATAATAAGACATTATGATACATTAATAAATTACTTTGGCACAGGAGTGTGTCCAGTCCTGCTTCTGGAGGGCCACTGTCCTGCAGAGTTTAATTCCAATCAAACACACCTGAACCAGCTAATCACTGTCTTTAGTATTACTAGAAACTTCCAATCAGGAGCGTTGCATGAACTTGAAGCTAAATTCTTCAGGATGAACTTGAAGCTAAATTCTTCCCTCTAGGAGCAGGATTAGACACCTCTGACTTAGCAGATACAGCAATGCAAGAGAAATATAGGCATTCATTATTACCTATATTATAGATGAGTCCAGGCCTGTTGCCTTGCTGGATGACTTTGAGTGCTCTCACTCCACTCCCCCCATCCAGAGAGAAACCCTGGCACCATCCTGGAACACCATCTGGGTGGATCCCTTTACCGATTCGCATGGTGCACCTGTTCAAAGAGGACAAGACTTTAGAGAGCTTTAATAAGGGGCAGTTATGTAGTTAAATTACATTTCTGCTATGCTGGATAATGAATAAATGACTCTGGTGGGGGAATTTTTGAAGGCTAATTAAATGACATAATGTATATTTAAAAGCATCTGATGAGTGGGCATGGTGTGAACACACAATGTTCTTTGGTTTTTCCCCTTCTCTTGCACTCACATATTGGGTTGCTCTTTGTCAGTGTAGCAAAAGAGCAGTGGGCTCAAACTCCTGGCTAACTCATGCTCCTCAAACTGCCCAGCGGCATCCGTTTTCCCATTGTCCTGACGGAAGATCAGAGGCAGCCCTGCAGAGACAATAACCAATGAAAATATTACAGAAGTGGTGCAGTACAATTGTGTGCTCTGTTTAAGTCTTAAACTCAGATCATCAATCTGTAGTCAGTGCACAGATATGAAAGCATACCAGTCTTGTTGACAAGCCAATAGGAAGCAGAGATGAGGATTTTTAATGCTCCTTGGGCTCTGAGAATAATCCGTATGGTGAGACAAAGCAGCCGTTTGTTGACATCATATAGCCGCATGCGCACCACATAATTTTGTGTACCAGGAGGGATGAGCAGCTCCTTACACACAGGAAAGTTCTCTAGGAGCACACCTGAGAATAAACAGCATACTCATAAATGCTTTATATGGATTAAAAAAGCAAATAGGGTAAATTTTCATGTTAAATATGTAAAAAAAAAAAAAAATGTAGCATGTACTCCGGTTCACCTAATTCTAGATTTTGTGATGTGTCTGCTGCATGCAGCACTGCCTCTTTGCCCGGTTTCATGGTTCCCTTGATTGAGGTCCCTTTGATGTAATAGTTGAGGTCACAGGGAAGGAGGTTGGCCAGCACTAGGGTGGGCAGCAGATAGATGGTGTGACCTGGTTGGCGGTAGATCTGCTTTGTACCTCCCGACACAGTTTTGGCAGGCTGCTGTTCAGGGTAGTTTTCTTTCTTAATGACGACACAAAACCTAAAAAAAAAGTACAAAACTGTTTACAACACGAGTTTCATTTGTCTTTAATATTTTTTTTTCTCCTGCCAGCCTGTTTTTACCTGAAGTTGCGTTTGAGTTGTTCATCAAAGTCTGCTGACTGGCATTCTCTCTTGCCGCTGCTGACCTCACCAGGCCGCTCCACAGTAGTCCAATGGATGGGTATCTTACAGAAGAACAACCCCAAGCCTTTAGGTCTCGCCTGAAGCCTCCAAGAGGTCAGATGGAGAGGGATGGCCAAGGCCTCTCCGGGCAGGATGGGTGGCAGGACAACAGGTTCTATAGAAGGTAAAAAATTAAAATTAGATTCATAATAAATATACACAGGTAAACCATAGCAAATAGAGTGTGTGGGTTTGTAGACACTTACTGTCTGGAGCCGAAGGGCTGTCTAGTCGCACTTCCATGGGAACCTCAAGGCGATTCTTAACTGTGAGCGCTGACTGCACCGTAATGACCTTACGTGCACTGCCCTCCATAGTGATAGAGAAAACCACTCTAACAGGCGGCAAAGCTGAGAACTGAACAGAGATTACAGACTGTGTACAAACTGTAGAATAATTTAGTGCAACGGTATGAGGTACAAACACTTACATATACATGAGGGTGTATGATGTTGGTTCTGCTAATTGGGCTGCCAACCTGGAAAAGCCATGTCATTACATTTTTATGAAGCATTTCCATTTTTTATGACCTAGAACTACTAAAAGATTTTGTATTTCAAAATGATTTGAAAAAAAAAAAAAAAAACAACAACTTTCATTTCAAAGACCCATGAGAGAAATCCAAGACTTCAAAACGCTTGTAGAGAATCGCTAATATAATGCATTTATGAATTACTAATGATTTTAATGGTTCAAATGAAGGTCAAAAAACATTCTCCACATAATGAACTACTGAATTTGCACAATTATAAATTGCTTGACCCATTAACACTCACAGTGTTCGAGGGGTTGTTTCGATCAGGGGCAGCGTAGCGGAAGAACACTCCAACCTTGTCCACTGACACTGGCTTCACCTGCTCCCAGCCCACAACACGCACCAGCAGCTGGTGGAGTTTCAGCTCATGGGTATGTCTGAGGTCAGAGCACATTATCAGCAAAGAAGTGAAAAGTAAAAAAAATGAGGTATTGAAGAGCAAACACTAGAGCAAAAAAGTTAGCCTTTATATGTCAAAAACTTAAAAACCTTACAACATGGTTAAAACAAACAATCAATAAAAACATTTAATTTCTCAGTAAAGATTTCTGATCATATTGTACTCAGTGCATGATATTGTAAACAAAGTATCATATCTCTAAAATGTTTTTTTATTTCTTTTGTTTGATGACAAACAGGCTGCACAGAGCTAATGAATGTTAAACAGGAGTCAAATAGCTACGACATGGCGTGAACGACGCAGCATAAAACTATTAAAACAATGAAATAAAGCTGAAATAATAATAATAATACATAAAATTATATATAATAAATTTAAGCAATATATATATATATATATATATATATATATATATAGCTATAAATATATATATTGCTTACATTTATTAGACCACATGTCATAATATAGGGAAAACACATTTTAGGAATCTGTCAAAAACTTGTTTAAAACTAAAAATTGTATTGTCATTTATTAATCAAATAACAATCTGAAACAACTAAATAGTGTTTCACACATAATAACCCAAAAATATATATTTTTTATTTTTATTTTGTAAAATGTTATTTTTATGTACTTTTCCAAAGTCTCTGTTGTTATTGACTTCCAAACAATTTCCAGTTGTACCAAAGACTTGCTTTTGATGAAACATTTGGCCGATCTATCTTTGAATCCATTAAATCCAAACAATAATTATATTTTAGCATTAGAAACACTACTGTGACTGGTCTAATAAATTTGTTAAGCACTGTGTGTGTGTGTGCTTGTTTTTGTGATTTATGAGGACACAAATTTGTATAATGAAAGTGAAAGTGTAATAATTATTGAGACCATTATTACCAGTGTAATAATGACATGGGTCCTGGTATTACGACGTAAACATGAAATATGTCCTCATATTTAAAATAGCTTTAAAAACATACTAAACAATGTTTTATTAAAAATGTAAAAATGCAGACAGTTTTCTGTGATGGGTAGGTTTAGGGGTAGGGGTAGTGTAGGGGGATAGAATGTACAGTATGTACAATATAAAAACCATTACGCCTATGGAATGTCCTCACTTTGATAGCAAAACAAACCTGTGTGTGTATATTATATTATATTATATTATATTTATATATATATATATATATATATATATATATATAAAAGTTTCCAAAGCTTTCCAGCTTCTGCATCACCCCTGCCTAGGATCAAAAAGTCATAAACTGTAGGCTATGAAGTTGGAGAACTGCTTTAGTTACAATCAGTTCCTATCATAACTGTGCCCTTGAGCATGGCAGTAGAGTCAGGTTTTCTCCAGAAAGTTTGTCCATATAAATCACTTTGGATAAAAAAATCTAAAATTTTGAAAACGCAAGTACAGACAATGCTTTCCAGCATTTGCACATTGGAAATGTGCCAATTGGTTTTATATTTACGACAGAGACACAATCTGCTACCTGTGTCTCAATTTCTCCCGTGCCTCAAACTCAAACGGGATCTCCTCCCCCGGCAGCACTTCTCTCCACTGGCTGATGTTGTGCGTATCATCTGTCACAGGTCCATGCACGTCAGATATGGAGTCGGCACTACTGCTGTGAGATAGCGCCACTCTGTGGACACAGCAGAACCACCATGTATTTTCCCAAAATATAAAATGTAGTTGAATACTGTAGTGTGAGCTCTTCTGACCTGGTTGGTGTAGTAGTAAGAGTAGCAAACCACAAAGTGCAGCCAGTATGGTTGCGTAAGGCATATGGCACAAACGGCTGCCTCCTCTTGGAAAGCTTCATATCCGCTGAAACATGGCATGAATATAAAAATCAGCCACAGATCTCGCTTCATTTTGTGAACAATACCAGCTATATCAGGTATTATGCACCAAAAAATGATTTTGATAATGCTTTGTTGGAAAATGAACTAGAAATGTTCCTCCCTAAAGTATGGCCCAAATCACATTAATGGAGATGCCACAGAAAAGAAAGACTATAAATGAAAATTCAGTAACAATTTCACAACACAATCATTAACTCTGTAACAAGAAAGCATGATTTAAAGAAAAAGATGGTATCATAAACCGCCATTTAACACTAAACATATTTAACATGCATATATGGTTATGGGTTAGGGTCAGGGGTAAATGAAGGGTTAGGATTAGAAAAAAAAAAAAAGCCCAGAACTCAGAGAACGAGGCTATCCTAAGCTCTACGACACCAAATACGACGGCCTTCTGACTTCTCTAAAGTTGGCTACGCATCTATGAACTGTACCTCGGGCATGAATCTGCTGCTCGAGACAAGTCAAGCTGGTAGAGCTTCTAGTTCTAAGGTAGGCAAGAGGAAGACCTGACAGCAGAGAGAAAAGGAGAAGAGAAAGAGAGACATGCTAGGAGGCTGTAGGAAGAGCGGAGACGCACACGGTCAAAGAGTAGGGTAGAATGAGACGCACACATCATGGTAGTATATGCTGTGATCTTATCTAAAAATACTGATAGAACTAATTGTTAGTCACTAATTTAACATGCTATTAAGATTTACATTAAAATGTGTTGTTATATTTTGGGTTTCACAAAAAAAAAAAAAAAAAACCTGATTCAAACTTTGTGACTTATGTATTTTACAATACATTTATTTGAAGGACTTACATTTCAATCCATTCAACATTCAATTGTCTAAAGCTGAAGTGTGTGATTGTGAAGATGTTAAAATACTATCCTACTATCCAAGCTTTGTTCTTAATTTGATCTTAAAATGCAGAAAAAACTATAAGCAAATGATTTGTAGGTTGATTTCTCCAGTTTGTCTAACCAGTAACCAGACTTCTCTTAAAACACACACTTTTGAACAATAGTGTACTTTTGGTGACACTTGTGATGCCTAAATTACACACTTCAGCTTTAAAAATTTAGTATAAGATTTATCATGCTGTAATGTAGACAAGTATGTAACACACAGTGCTGCAGTGCAGTTTGTCTTTTTTTTTTAAGAGCTGGACGAGGGTACAGGTTAAGCAGACGCCTATTACTCACTCTGTCCAAAGGAGGGGGGGTCCACTGACGATCCCATCCAAGACAGAGTGGTGGAGGGCTGTGGCGACTGCTCGTCTTCCTTGCAGTAATCTGCCAACCACGAAGTCTTGGTGGTGCTGTACTGCTCTGTGTGTCAGGACGACAGGCCCGCAGCAGGGTGTAAGAATTAACATACCACTCATAAATATGGAAGCAAACAGTTAGAGAAAAGCATGGAGGCCTATGAGTGTGTTTGACCCAGACTATGTACCCAGTAAGACAGAGGTGATGTTGACATCCAGCCTCTGCTTGGCTCGAACTCCTATCTTCAGGCGAGGAGGATGGAGCCGGCCTGCCGCCTGTCGCTGCCAATCCAGGAAACATGGCCAAGGCTCGATGAATGGCTCCCAGCCTATAGATCGGCAGACACAAGCGTGTGTGCTTATGAATGTACACAGAAATACATAGTGTAGGGTTTACACTCCATTCACAATAACTTCACAACTCAATACCTGAAAATTATCCATATGGTTTTCCTTGAATATCGGACATTTGGCAAACAAACGTAAAATGGTCAACATCAAAAAATTCCTTAATTTATTAATGGCAGTGCAAGATTCTTAATCTTTATTACGAAAATAGTATATTTTATAAACAATTTTATAAACAATATATTTGTCAATATTGGATATTTAATTGCCAGTTATTTTAGTACTATTTGTACATTATTATAGTATTTATTATTTTTATATTTTCAACTTTTTCATTTTAATTTTGTTACATGCTTTTGTCATTTTTATTAGTTTTTCTTGTTTTAAACGATTTCTACTTTAATTTAGTTTTTTAAAGTAAACTTTAATTTATCTTTATTTCAGTCTTAGTAAATACATAAGGTACTAAAATTACTAAAACTAAGTTTATCTAATATGTATAATTTTATTTTAGCCTTATTTTAATCACAGAAAATTATTTTTAATAGTTTTCATTTTAGTTAACAACAACAACAGTGAATTGCTCATGCTCATTTGTCCAATTTTGTAAATGTAATTTACTTTTGTCGTATTCTAACACTCACTTAGAGTTCATTTTTAAAACCACTAGTCATTTAATAACACTGTTTAACATACTCTTTAGCCAATTTCAAAATGAATATCCATTTTTCATAACATTTATCAGTTATTGGCCATATCAGCTTATCTGTATTAGCCAAAATTTTAATATCAGTGCATCCCTACTCTCCAGGCAAAAATTTGATTTCCTATCCAAGATTTTTAATGTGGTCTCAGACTTTTGAACTCAAACCCAATCCTTCAAAATTACTCCAAACCAGCAAGATAAATGTTATTTGAACTGTAGAAAGGATTGATTCACTTTTGAGAAGTTACTGAGATTCAGGGTAACACGCATGCTGAGATCTCACCTGAGAGTTCTCTGTTGTAATAATCTCCAGATAGAGTGAAACTAGCCTTGCCTTCCTGCATAGACCCAATCCTCTGGAGAACATAAAGGCCTGCGATGGAAAAGAAAAGCTACTAAAGAATTGCCTGCCTACAGTATGTTTGACATATGGCGTATCACAATATATGCGGTCATCCTCACGTGAGAAGGTGAGCTCTGCCAGAGGGACGTCACAGTCCAGACAGTCATCGATGAAGCAGATACAGACGCTCTCGGCCTTCACTTCCACTCCAGATAGGGGAGGAGCCGAGTGGCTGCTGGAGTCAGAGTCAGCTCGGCTTCGGATCGACATGGCCTCTGCATTCTCCCACAGCCATGTGGCAGCTTGGTCCAACTGACCTATAATTCAACATACACAGATATAGACAATGCAACACGCCATTCTTGGATTCACACGTGTGTCTTTTGCAATCTTGGTAGACTAGTGCACTGCTGTACCTCTGCAGTGAATGAGTGCACGTCTGCAGTCTTCCTTCCTGAACCCAAGGTCCTGTAAGTGCTTTAGCTGACCTTCTACAAAGAAATATTAGTAGAAATGTCAGCAAAGCTCTTTTCTAAAAACTTCACATATTTAGTTAAAGGGATAGTTCACCCAAAAATGTTAGCAACAGTGTGCTGACTTTGTTTTGTATTGTTTACAAATATTTCGAATCTTAAAAGACTCAAAATCACTGTAATTGACTGGAAAAGGTAACTAGAAGATTCTTAAAAGTTCTCCTTTTGTTTCTCAAAGAAAGAAAAAAGTAATATGGGTTTGGAATGACATGAATGTGAGTAAATGGCAATATTTTAATTTGCGGGTGAACTATCACTTTAAAGGTATTCAAATAAAAAATAAAAAAATTAAATTAGTGAACAAACCCAGTAAAGCCTCAGTCTTGAGCCTGAAGCTGTGCTTTGGGTCTGTACTGGCAGTGGATGCTGAACTCTCAGCTTCTGTGGCAGTGTCTGAAGGGCCAGTGGATCCTGTGGTGGGAATGGACTTTGCTATTGCCAGGAAAAGCTGCACATCATTGTAGGAAAGACGGATGTCTAGAGCAGGAAACTGGATCTGTGGGGGAAACAAAATTTTGAATTTTGCACTTATGGCTCAATCCTGACCTGTGGCTCAATTCAACTCAGTACTGACCTCTAAGAGAGGTGGAAAGTCCTCTATGTTGAAGGCATCTAGGAGCCCTGAACTGCTCTGGTACGTTGGGCTGCCACAGAGCTCCATTTGCACATTGACAGGATCAATGATGGACAAAGCTGTTTCCTGCTCGCTGCCCAGCCGACATGAGAATACCTAAACAGGGGAGGAACAAAAGACAAAAAAAAATTAAAAATCATACAATCAAAACAACTCTTTCTTTTATGTCATCATGGATATTGTAAAATCACAGATGTCTAGGGCAGTACCTCAATGCCTGCTAAGCTGCCAGAGAAAGGCCTGTCCAGAAGTCGAGGCTTGTATGTCAGCACAGTAGTGCCTTTCAGAATGATAGCGTTGGTGTCCAAACATGAAGAATCTTCAACGACCACAAACTCTGTCCCTGGAGGAAAAAAAGGCAAAAGTTTGGGTTCAGCATGTTTTTTTTTTGTTTTTTTTTAATACTTTTGTTCAGCAAGGATGCATTAAATTGACAGTAAAGACATTTATAATGTTACAAAAGATTTCCATTTAAAATAAATACTGTTCTTTTGAACGTTTTTATTCATCAAAGGATTCCTTTAAAAAAAAATGTATCACGGTTTCTACAATAATATTAAGCAGCACAACCGTTTTCAACATTGATAAATAAAAATGTTTCTTAAACATCAAATCAGCATATTAGAATGATTTATGAAGGATCCTGTGACACTGATGACTGGAGTAATCATGCTGAAAATTCAGAATTATTTATTATTTTAAAATTTAATTATTGAGTCACAGGATTATTTTAATATTGTAATAATCTTACCAAACCTAAACTTTTCAACAGTACTGTATATACTTTATTATTATTTTTATTTTATTTTAGATGATTTGGGTTTTTATACATGATAATGTATAGCTGCTTTATGTATTAGAAAGGAGGTCACTCACAAGCAAACTTGGAGGCATCTAATTTTTCCTTGCCATCAAAAAGTCTGAAATGCCCTAATCTAATTCCTAAATCCACCTTTAGAAAGTAACACAATATTGTTATGATGTTACCTGTCACATTGAGTTTGACCTCCAGGTATTTATCTTGAGTGACCGGCACAGTGGATCGCTTAGTGACCACACCACTCTTAACAGTTTTGGGCATGACAGCCGCTGAGCCGCCTTGGTCACTGCTGCCACTAGGCCAGCGCTGGCGGTTAGGTGTTGCTCCTTTTTCCACAGGCATCTGCAAGAAGTCTCTCACCAGCTGCAGCCAATCAAAAATGAGGAAAACTCGCAGATTGTTTAAAACCACAGTGAAGCATGAGGAGTCCCGTGTAGATCTGTAAGACAGAGAGAATATAGAGTAGAAAATAATAATAATAATAATAATAATAATAATGTTGCATTTATATAGCACTTTTCTGGATACTCAAAGCGCTTTACATATGGAAGGAAGGAATCTCCTCAACCACCACCAATGCGACGGCAGCCATATTGCGCCATAACGCCCACCACACACCAGCTTATTGGTGGAGAGCAGACAGAGTGATGAAGCCAATCAGTATATACATTTTATATATATATATATATATATATATATATATATATATATATATATATATATATATATATATATATATATATTATAGTATAGTGTCCCTATCACTATACTGGGGCGTTAGGACCCACACAGACCACAGGGTGAGCACCCCCTGCTGGCCTTACTAACACCTCTTCCAGCAGCTACCTAGTTTTCCCAGGAGGTCTCCCATCCAGGTACTGACCAGGCTCAACCATTCTTAGCTTCAGTGGGCAACCAGGCTACAGGGTGATAGCTGCCGGCCAATGAGATGCATTTAAATGTAGTTTCAGTAGTGTGCCCAGACCTGTAATGTAGCTCCAGCTGCAGAGATGCTCGATTGGTGCCTGTCTTAGATGGCTGCAGAATGCAGTCGAACACATTGTGTTTTCCTTCTGTTGGTCCACTGCACCCAGTAAATCGAGTATCATGGGCCAGGAGCGAATGGGACACCAGGTTCACAGACTTGGAGCTATTTGAGAAACTCTCAAACAGGAGCTTAGATTTCATAAAGTCAAACCTATTAGGAAAGAAAGAGTAATTATACTTTAAAAAAATCTATAAAAAATTGCAAAGAAATAAAACATTTTGAACAAATGAAGTACCTGGCCAAGGAGCGGTTATGACCTGTGGATTTAGGGTTGTCCAGTAACTCCAGACTGACGTCCTTCATGTCCACCAGAAGAGACAGGGATGTGTACACATCACCACTTAACACGGTCTGCATGATGACACTTCCATTAATACATTGTGACATTTTTTTTTTTTTTTAAATAATTGTATTTTGGGGCTTTTTGCCTTTATTATAGGACAAGGGACAGGAAACGATAAGGGAAGAATCAAGAAGTTACCTAATTTGATTTATGAACAAATTAGGAATTCTCCATAATTTATATCAGGGGTCAGCAATATTTTTGACATTATGGGCCATTTTATTTTTTTCTTGTTAATCACTAGTTCCACTGTTTTGAAACCCTTATTGATAGTGGTAATTTTGTATTTATAATCAGGTGTTGTTCTGACAGCCAAAAAGTTACATGATAAACAACTGCCTGTTATAAATATGAACCATTTAACTATTCATAATTTTAAAAAAGTGAATCAGCAAGGCTGCTTTTAATAAACTTACATAGCTGCTGGGGTCTTGGAGATTGTAAGGTCTGAGGAACTCCTCCACAGGCTCTCCCAGATTGTGCTCCAAGAGTCCGCGGATCAGCTGATATCTCTCCAGGTCCAGGGAGCAGTGTACAGAAGATAGGCTACCATGGATGGACATGTCTGGGACGGCATGACTTAGTTCCCTGAGACAATGAGAAAATGAAATACATGTTAAAAACGAAGACAAAGGAAACCTAAACTGGGAGTATTTTCGATTAAGGCAGGAAGCTTAGGCTACATAAGGACAAGTGACTGACTTGTCAAGGTTGCGCTCAACTTTCAGCTTTAGACGGCAGCGCTCCTTCAGCAGGCTCTCTCCACTTCTACGCACTGAGTAGGATGGGAAGACCAAGTCTGTTTCCAGATGCTTTCCAACACTGTCCCACGGCTCACAGGGCAACCGCTCTGCTGCAAATATGTCCATCTCCTGAAGGTCCAGAGCTATACAGTCCAGCAGACATACATGGTCCTCTGTAACATAAGGACATGTCAATTATCACAAGAGTTTGGGTAAATATAAACACAGTGGGGTCCAAACAAATGAGTCCACTGGTAAAAATGCTTTTAGCATTGAAGTATAACAGAATTCAGAATATTCAGAATAACAACACTTGAGTGCCGCTGATCTGCTTTGAGATCAGTTTCAACCTATTTGTTTCTAACAATAAGTGCATCTCAGATTCTGGGTGCTGACCTGGACTCAAAGGCATATCTGCTTCTGGGATGCATCCGAGGCTGGGCTGGGGTTTGCCCAGGACAAATCCAGTAGTTGTGCTGGAACTTGAAGACCGTTTTTCACTAGCCTTTCCAATATCAGAGGCAGTCTGGGCATCTTTCACTCGATCCTTCAGGAACAATTACAGTGTTAAAAAACATATATGTAACATGTAACAACATATGTATATAAAAAACGCAACAAGTATAAAAATATTTATAATTTCCAAAAAATGCATGCAAAACATGTTAATTACAGAATCAGTATAGAAATGTAATTGGAAATAAGACTTTATGATCTTAATATATTGAAATTGAAAAGATAGTTCAGTTCAGTGTGCACTGCAGCCAATAGACTAAGTTCACCCAGAAATGAAAATAATTCATTATTTACTTTTTCATGTCATTCCAACATAGTAAAATGATGTTTTATTTTTCACATGGATCTTTGCCAGTCAAATCACAAAACATATCGGCATTTGGGGTTTGGAATGTCATAAGAATGAGTAAATAATAACATCATTTTTGGGTGAGGATTACATTAAAATTTCATTGCATTTCCTAATTTCCTACAGACTACGCTAAAATGGTATTCACTCAATGTGAAACTGTTCCTATCGGTCATGAAAACAAGGAAAGAAAGAAGGGACACCATCATATTGCCAAATAAGAAACACACTTCAGATTAGCATGCCCTAATACCTTATAATGTGAGGGATCCTTGTATGAATTTGCATGCAAAATCAAATTCTTCAAAAAAAAAATGATAAGATGAATATTAATGTTCATAAACCGTTAATTTAGGTCTGATATTCACACAAACTGTACACAACCACGCAGTGGTTAAATTAAACGGGAATACATACTAACATAATTTTTTTGGGAAAACTGTGACCTTAACCATGCACAATAAAGAATGGGACTACATCCATGAAGCACTTTCCTCAATTCATGTTTGAGAGATTCAGTTTATGCTATCATCCCTCAATGCTCCCCCCTTCCCTCTTTTCCCTTTACAAAATCGTTCTCAGATTGCAGCAAACAGTAAAATGCTCCTTAAATGCATCCCACAGCTGCAGAGCTGCGATGTTGTGTGTACACTATATGGGGATGGCAGGACTCACCAGAGAGGGGAAAAAGGTATGTGCCATTGTAAGTTTCTCTACCTTATCTCTAAGAGAGAAGGTGCCACGAGAGCCGGCAGGCAGGAAACAGTTACGCACTCGGAGTTGGCCCAGGTTGGCCACTATAAGGCGTTTAGAGCGGGAGCTCTCTGGGATCAAGAGGACAGGAGCACCTGCCTCAATGTCCAGCAGCACACGAGCAGCTCGCTGTGGGCGATCACGCACCTGTAGGGTAGAAAGTGAATTAAGACAATCCCCTTTAAAAGGTCACTACAATGTCATGATTGACTAGAAAAACATGACATTTCACTACACTTAAAAAAAGGCTAATTTTGGGCTAATTAAGGTATATAACATGACCTTTGTGTTCATCATGTTTAGACAAACATCCAAGTTCATTTCACTTTGATTTTATAGCAGTTCAATTCTAGATTTGCTTTAGCCACAAAACAGAATCGAGTGTAGTTAATTATTAAATATGATAATGTCTTTGAAATTAAATATCACATTATTTACCAACATACCAATGCTCAAATTTAACATTTCCATTTCTCTGTTTTCAGTTAGCATTCAGTTAGCAAGGTGAGAGCTCAGCCTACTAGCTTGGCAAAGAGCATATAATAATTAAAGTATTTAAATATCTTTTAAATCGCATATAACATTATATTATCATAAAAATAAAAAAAATGAAATGAATCAAATGAAACATGTTTTCAGTTAGCAAGCTAACATTTTAGCCAACTATCTTAGTACAGCACTAACTGGTTATAAAAATAAAAAAAAAAAAAAACAAGATTTTGATCAGCACAATAACAAACCCAGATTTGCACCAAAACCTCTGAAAGAACAAAAATCTCATTGCACCTAAAGATCTGGGCATTTCATTGCTTTTGTTAATGCAAAGTGTACAAAGGACAAAAGAATGAGAGCAAGACAGGAGAGTGTCCTAATGGGTAACTGCTGATCTCTAGCCAGTGGTATGTAAGAAAGGATTAGAGCAAGGACAGACAGCTCAGTGTCCAGCCTCATCACCAGTGTCTCCAGTTTGAAAGAAATGGGTGTTGACAACTCCTTGTATAACTCTTTCTTGTCTCTACAGGGAAGGATTGAGGGCAGCCAGCTGATCACCCAAATGGCAAGTGGTTATCTGAGCAGCACTGGCTGGTCTGTTTTCCCTGGCATACATGCATCATTTACACTAGGTTGTACACACACAAGGAAGGGACAAATAAATATTTAAAGGTTCTATCTCAACATTTATTCTGACCAAAGGTTACCACTGAACAAACAGAATTAAAATGGCCCACTTACTGTCTGACCCTCAACGGCTGCTCTCTGCCTGCCCAGGACATCCTGTAGCTGTGTGAAGTGTTGGATGAAGGCCACCACCTCGGCCTGGAAACGCTGGGTATGGACATACTGTACTGAGGCCATCTGAAGAGACACCTTCATATCATATTCTCGCTGCAAGCAGGGGTCAGGTTCTCCATACCTGGAGACAGAGGCAATGTCAAAACTAAATCATAGACACACAAAATGTGAAAAAATGTAACTATATGTAATATACATTAATTAAATTAAATAAAAGTGAGAAAATACTTGTATATGTTGTAGACAAGGGCCTCTCCACCACGCGTTGTGAAACGCTCTCTGTATAGATCCCCGTGGGGTGTCAAATCACTCAGTGACAAACTTCCCAGACTTCCTTGCAATGCCAGATCTCCATCTGAAAGTGACACATAAATTTAGCAAATGTCAATTTTCAGAAAAATCTTTATTCTGATTTTAACAATTTCATTATACTTATACACACCAATCATTTCCATATGTGTAAAGAGTTTAGAGACACTAGCTTTAGCAAGCTCATTGGTCTTCTTCCTCAGTACCAGTGATAAAGAGTGAACCTGTGAAGGAAGTACACAAGTCATTTTTTTTTTTTTTTTTTTAAGATTATAGAGTGCAACAATCAGGTTCCAGAAGTAAAAACTCCATTAATTTTCTCCATAAGGAAATTGATTTTTAACAAAAATGTTTAAATCTTTAAAGACAGACCTACTATGAGTTCCGCGGCTGTTAATCGATGGTATATGTTTATGCTGAAGCCACCAGCCTGCATAATTTTAACTTACTTTTAAAAGAATCATGTTCAACAGCTGAATTTTTGGTGAAGAACTACATTACACATGATGCTGTACAGAAAAGTCAGAGCAAGCAAATCGAGCCAAAAGAGCTTGCAAGGGAACGGCCACTCCCATGAAGCACAACAAAAGACGTAATAGAATTTCAAAAACATTTTTGCTTTAGGTAAATGTCTGCAATGTTGTGATCCGTAGCAGATCGGCTTGGTTCATGGCTTATAACGCATTAATGAAGACTTATCCATATGGGAAAAATGAATGGAAAAAATACTACCAGGAACAACACTGCTGAAAAAGTAGGTGGGTACTAATGCACTCTATACTGCCCATAATTTTTTTTAAATGTAAATTTGTTTTATAAATGTATTTTTTACACCATAATTTATATAATTATTATAATTTTTTGCATTATTTCTATTGTACCTTTAAATCTAGCTTTGTATTGACCCTTTCCTCAATCTCTGGATACAAATCTTCCAAATCACTGAGGGCACTATTTTCCAGTGAGTGTTCAGGTATAGGCTGAGGTGTGGTAGGCACTTTCACAGCATGGTTATTAGCAGTAGAGCCGATGCCAAAGAAGTCTAGAATCATGACCCAGGTTTGCAGCGTGATGAGAATATCAAGGCAGTTGAAGTCCACATCTACACTACGACCAATGCTGCCATACCGTGTTTTAAACTCAGGGTGCCGCCTATCAACCATTAGCACGTTTATATGTACCAAAGAGTCGTCAAAGTCTGACCGTGGGTGTGGAGATGGAGTTTGGCGGGATGGGGATGGAGGAGGGGTGCTGGGGCACTCTGCATCCTTTTTGCTCTTTCGACTGGATGCAGATGGTGTATTGGGGTGCCTCTGATACAACTGGAAAACATTCTGTGCCTCTTCAAATTGCGCTGGAAGAGATCGTGGCATTTCTGGGTACAGAACATTGGATGTTGTTGGGCACGACTGTGACAGGTACTCCTTTGGACTGAAGGTGGAGGGCTTTGGAGCACCTCTGGACACCATGAGGTGTTTGTACTTTGATTCAGGGTTTGGCTCTAGCAGGTCTTCCATTAACAAGGAGTGAAGGGCTAGTTGGATGGAGACTGAATGGGGATTGTCTTTGGTGAAGTCTCCCTCCAGGTCTTGAAAGCGCAGACTGACCAACCCTTGAGATCCTTGGCTGAGGTCTCCACTCAACTGCACTTGCAGCTCAGAGACCCGAAAGTTGGCCCTCACTTGGGTAAAAGAAGGAGGCTGGAGAGGGGGGCTCTCGTTTTGCAGTGGAAGTGTTGCTGAAAGGGATGATGACAATGAGGAGTAAGAGAGGCCAACATAAGGAGGGTCACGGGCAAAGAGCCCACCTTGCAGATCAGGGAAGCGATGCGGTTTAGTGGAGGAGGGTGTAGGAGGTGGTGGTGTGGGGGGCTGACTGGGTGTTACTCGCTGATCTTCGATGAAGGAGAGATTATCGAGAGTTTGAAGGACCTGCTCATACACAGACTTGCAAAGACACACCTGAGAGAAGAAATCACAACTTAAAATTCTGGAATTTATATATGAAAAATAAATAATCTGTTATGCTATGCATTTTTGTAGTGCTTTACCTGGACAGCATTAACAAATTTGCCTTCCACTCTCATTATCCCAGTGCTCTGGTAAGGTTCTTCACTTGACAAAAAGGTAAAGTGTGAGTGTTCATCAACAGGGACTTTCTCGACAGTGAGCTTGATGGTGGCATCTTTTAAAATATGAAATGCTAAAAGTAGGAAAAGACATAAAGATGGAGATGTTGAAAGGTGCCTTGAAAGAACTTAATTAAAAGTAAATATAAAAAAAGCTTCACAAATTCCTAAACTTTTAAGAATTTAAAAACTGACCTTTTCCTCTGCTCAAGTACTCAAAGAAGTCATGCCGCGTAAATTGTAGCTCGTTCAGATTAATGTTGGCATGAGAAGGTGAGGGTCCAGAAGTGGAGCTGCTGTTAAGTCGTGCTCCTTTCCTTAAAACCATGTTTGTGTTGACAGAATAGAGTCTTATATTCTTTACTTCAACCTGCAGTTTCTCCCCTTCTGAGTCTTGCCCTGTAATAAAGTTTTGAATTCGTATGCTCCCTAAATGTCCAACAAGCAGCTCAGGGTGACCAGGCTTTCTAGGAATAGACACAACTGGGGATTCTATACTGACATCTAGAGTCAGCTTGACCAGAAAAGAATCCAAGCCTGGGTCCTTTTCAGGCACACAGAAATAGTCTTCCTCAAAAGGGTCAAGTGCCCAGTTAGACTGACTCTGCCTCCTAGATCTTCTGTATGGGGTCTCAAAGAGAGATACCATACCACTGTACTCTGCTGTTTTCGTTGCCAATACAGTGGAGACCTTTGTAGCTGCAGTCTTCAGCATAGACCGGAAGTTGTCCTCCACTTCATTTGCTGATAAACTGAGCTCTTTCAGGAACTTTGCTGAGTGGTTATAGTGTAAAGATGCCATCTGAAGTTGAAGGGAGCATTCTCCCTGAGACTTTTCCATAAAGCGGAAACTCAAAGCTTCAGAGGGAGCCATGCCAGCAATGGGAAAGAATGCCACACCATCTGTGGAGGAGCTGTCTTCTACACTTCCAATACTGACCACAAATTGACTTTTGCCACCTTCTTGAGTCAAGTCCACAAGCTGAATGCATCCTAGAGAGCCATTGACATCCAACCGACTTCCCATTGAAACATTGACTTTTGTCCCATTTATACTGGCCGTAGCAATTTTCATGCCTTTCTTCTCACTTCCCAGAACAGTCCCAGTGGTAACAGTTCGCAAAAGCAGCAAGTTTAACCTGTGAATTTCAACTGTTAACTCCTTATTCTGGACATAAGTGGACTGATAGTCCTCATTGTCTTCTCCATTAGGCAGTGGTGTTAGCTGTTGTGTTGGAGAGTTTTCTTCTTTGGGGAAAGACTGCTGAAGGAATTTCAGAAGCTCTACCATGGTTTCAGGGTTAAGGATTATATCCAGATTGTTGACCTGCATGGAGGTTACCTGCAGAGAGCTGTCCAAGTTCATGGAGGGGCAGTCTGAGCTGACAAACTGGTATTCCAACTTAATAAGAGCCTCCTGGTCTCTCAGGGGAGAGCCCCGTGGAGATGCCTTGTCAAAAGCAAGATCTGAGGAGTTCCTGTGCAAACCTGGCAGTTCAGGAGATTTACTGTCTGGTGAAACAGGTGACGTGGGCTGGCTTTCTCGAAGACTTCCAGTAGGTACATCGAAACTTAGGTGTTTATGAGATGCAACAAGAAGATCAAAGTCAGAGCCATACGTCTGCAATGTGTCCACAAGGTAGAGCCCATGAACTGTGAGGGAAACCATAGCATCATAAGGCCGCTTTACGAAATGTGCATTTGTTCCAAACACTTTCAGGACAGAAATATACCGGCCCCCACTTTCAATGCCAAGTTGCATGTAATTGATATTAAACTCTACAAGAAGAAGTCTAGATTCCACAAGCATCTCTCGAGTATGTTGCTCAAGTGTCATCACACTCTTGGTAAGACTTTTATCATAACCCTGGAGCTTCCAATCACTATCTTCTCTTTGAAAGATCTTCTCATGACGAAGTGTAAGAGGGTCAGGGGATCTAAGATTCTCCCCCTCCTTGTCACCTCCATCTGCCCCTGAATTACCAAGTCTAGCCAAGCAGCTTTTCAGGGCAGTCATCTTCTCCAGGTTGATGTGCACTTTGAGGTCTGGTAGTGTTCCTGAGAGAACAGCCCCTGGGAACTGAGGGTCTGACGTGTAACGCAGTCTTTGTTCTAGCTGTAGTAGGACATTGAATTTCTCCACCACATGAGTGGGGCCCACTTCACTCTCCTGTAGATGTTTCCAGTTGTCTTTATAGTGGCCAACCATGATCTGGAGGTCATTGAAAGATAAGGAGTACTTCTCATACAGGTTCCTGCTGACAATTTGGGCACCTTCTGGTGACTTAAGGCTGGTAATATCACAGGGCCTCTCCTGACCTTTGACATCCAGCTCTTGCTCTGGAGGTGGAGTCCCAGGAGGTGTTGCTAGTGGTGTCTGGAATTCTTCATCACTCTCTCCTTCTGTTTGAGAGGTCTTATGGTTTGTTTTATGATCTTCTGTGGGAGCAGAAATAAAACTGTCAGAAGTGGCCATCAACTGCAATAAATTCAGAATGCGTGAAAAGGCTACAGAAGAAAATCTGATTTGCCCAGTACCAGTTACCTTGGGAATTAGTAAGAAGAATACGCCCAAGGTCTACCACAACTAGCATGGGGTCTTCAGACTGAAAATCATCTGGGAAGATGACTTGAGGGGCACATATATCCAATTTCATAGTCCAGTGCTTACTGTTCTCCTGTGAAAGGATTGAGAATCCTATTAATCTAATTGAGACTGTAACTGAATGTAATTAAAAAAAAAATATCCTCTCTTACAATGAACTCTCCGACTAGCAGCTGATCAATGGTTTGTCTGATTTCCGCCTTGGTTTGCATCTTCAACTTGTTGTATTGCCTCCTGGCTGCTTCAGCCACTCTCAGCTCTAACTCAGACTGATATCCAAACCCTGGAAAATGTAATGTAAACAATAATAAACTAATATTTCACAAAAGCAATTTAAACTGATTTAAGAGGGATGTTTATCCTCAATACGCACCGGAGGTGTGGACCCTTCCTTTGTAGAAGAACTCAGCCACTTTCTTGATAGCCTGAGGGTTATAAATGATATTGAGAGGACTGGTATTGACCTCCAGTCTCCTCTCAAATTTGCTCCTTATTGGATTACGTTCATAAATCATCTCAAAGACAGGAGGTGCTGATGATTCTACATCAGAGCCTGAAGAAAGGTAAAACAAGTTTTTATTCAGCCTTCATAGACATTTATTTGTACAAAGATGTTTTCATACAGTAGATGCAGATTACTCACCAAGATTGCCCATTTTTGCGATATTAGTTGGTTGACTGATAGCAACAACAACCTTATCCTTAAATGAAAAGATTTATTTACATTTATATTTTGTCACAGATATTTTCAGTACATGCAGATAACAGTTCTAGGGCACAACGTAACTTTAAACGTGGGCAAAATCATACCGGTTTTGGTGAAACAAGGACAGGAAAGACGGAGCCCTGGGTTGTGAGATCCCGGAGAAACAGCCCACCAAGTTTCACTGTGAGTAAAGATGACTCAGAGCGAGGAAGAGACTCGACGCTGATCTTCACACCTGTAAAGCAAAATAAAAAAACATAAAATTAACATTCAAAATTGATCCAAGCCATTGAGCTTTTATTTAAATAATAAGTAAATATATATAAAAAAACCTGAAAACTCCAGCTGAATGACCCCGCTCTCACTCAAAAGAGGTTTGATTTTATCTTGATGGTACAGGGTGACAGCTGCTTTCTCAAGGGTAAAGTCCAGCCGTGCAAAGAGATGATCCCTTCTTGTAAAGGTATTCAGTGTTTGTGAATCCTCCAAAGGATCAAAGAGATCATCTGTCTCAGCTGTTTGGAGGAGAGAGGTGTCTTGATACACAATGCATAATAGTATAGAAATGTTGTATATAAAATGTAAAATTATATTAAATCATTGTTATAAACCTCTTTTACTGGTAAGCGTAACTGGAAAACTCACCAAGAATTTCCCACTGGGCAGTGCCTGGTAAAAGGTCATCTCTTTCACTACCCCCATACCAGCCACCCCAGCCTGGGAACCAAGACTGCAGATACTGGATCATGCCTGAACTCCCACTTTTAGGTATGGAGCCTGAGGGAGAGGTGGCTGGGGTCTCATTTATTATTGGCTCTCGTAGACTCTAAATGATTATGATGAGTGATTAAAATACATTATTACTTAGTGTTTGATTAGATTTAACAAATGTTTAGACTGTGATTATGATGATAAAAAAAATAGTTTTTTTGGTATTAGGCTACACAGTATCACCCATGACTTTTAACTCTAACATTTTCATTTTGCCCACAACTAGGGCACTAAAGTAAGTCATCTCAGCTTGCCTCTGCAATTTCCTCATGTTTGCGGAAGGAGACATAAACAGTTTCCCGAAGAATCTGCAACTCCTCCAGTGTCTGTTCATCTTCAATCCTTTCCAGTTCACTCTATTGATGTGAGAGACACAGATTATAAAAGAGTAAGATTTCCTTTTTTTCCCCAAACTCAAGAACAACAGATGCAAAGGTAGTGAGCTCCGAGACATTGTGACAATCTAACTTTATTGAGAACACCCTTAAATCCTGTAAGTCTATAATTCTTACCTCCTCCTGTGGACTCAAAGTATCTCCCTTAAGCCTCTGGACATACAGGCTAGTGTAGAGTTTGGCATCACGCGCCCTGTGAAGAGCAAACTCCCAGCTTCCCTGTCTGCGCTGCTCTCTGATCTCGTTCAGGTTTGCATTAATGGCAAACATCCACCACTGCCGACAGCTTCAACAATAAAGAAGACATTATTCTAGAAACACAATACCATTATTAAACAAAAGATTTTTCAGATTTTAATCAACACAACCTATTTAGATGTTTCAAAGCTTATTTCAAAACATATTTTTGCTTGTTAGTAATGTCAGAGAAAAAAGAAATCTCATTACTTTCCAGAAATGGGAACTTTAGGTCTCCACTTTCGAAAAAGAATCTCCCTTTCTCGTCGCTCCAGTTCTTTGAGGAATGCCATGATCTGTTGATACTGAACCTGTAATAAAATGCCAATTCAAATGATATTGTTAGTTTACATGAAAAAAACTCAACTGTAAAAGGCAACAAAGGGTGGTTTCACATATATTCAAGTTTACATGTTATATCAGCCCAAGAGTGCTTGGAGGGCTCAAATAAGGTGAGAAAAAACACCATTAAGGAAAGGTCCATGAGATTTGAAAATCTTGAAAAATGTTACCTGTGAGAGACGAAGTGAGAGGGGTTCCAACTGTACTTGGCCCTCAATGCGAGGCGTATTACGAGATCGTAGTGGTTCTTTTGAGGCATTTCTCCTCAACAGCACAGAGGCACATACTGGCTCAAATATATACTGATGCTCACGGTTCTGCATACATTTACTCATCAGCTCCTGTAACAGACAATTGTTTGAGAAAGAGTTTACAAGAAGCACTAGCCATTGTGATATTGAGTGTCTTGACATTATCATAAATCTACCTGTACTTCTGTTGAGGGAAGATCTCCAAGAATGGTGCACTCTGTGTCCCAGTACACACTGAATTCACTGATTTCCAGCTCCTTCTGCCGAATAAGCTTCTGAGCCTGTGAGTGAAGAGTTTACCTTTCATAACACAATATGTAAAGATAGAGCCACTTCATGAAAATACCAAACAATATGGATAACTCACTGGTTCTTTGGAGCAGTTCTGTGCGGATACATTCTTGATACAAACACCAAAAGCATATGGTTTCTCAGGGTTGGAGAAATCATCTTCAAAACGTAAGTGGACGCCTTGAATTTTCAACTAATAACATGCAGAAAAAAGCATAATAAAAGTGTATTTCTGACATTAAACTATAACAGCATCAAAGTGCAAATAAGTAAATATGATAATAGATAGTAAATATGATATTGATAATATATGATAATGAAAATTACCTCAATATTCTCAACGATTCGAGTCACAACAGATGCTGTGGCAGAGTACCAATAAGATTCTCCCTTCTGCTCACATTCACTCTGGTAAAATATATAAATTATTTAAAAAAAAAAAAAAAAAAGGAAAAAAATAAGTTTTTTTTTTTTTGTATTACACATTTCATAAATAAAAAGGTTTAAAGTTATTCATAGATCAGAGTATAAAAAGTATTCTTTTTATTTTCAGTATAAAAATAAAAAAAAGAATGACAATAATAGCATAAAATTAAATAAAATTAAAATCACCTCAAGTATATTAAACACATGCTAAATTACTCTTAATACAGGCTTTTTACAAATGGGAATGCTTGGAGCCTGTCATAAATGCATAAAAGTGAAAATTAAATAAGTAGATTTATATTAAATAAATTTAACTACAGGTGATTCTGCTGATATTTTCAGCATTCTGCTGATATTTTACAGCCCGTACCTTCCACTTGTCCTCTAGCACCTTGAGAAGCTGTTTCTTTTGCTCTTTCTCAGCTTCCCTTTCTTGCACCTCATCATATTCCTGTGGGGGGGCAGGGCCAACAATCAGGTTCAGCTGGGACATGCAGATGACCCATGGGTCACTGTGTGGTCGATAAAAGGGAATCTGGAGGGTGATCTTCCCAATAACACCTGGAAAAAAAAAATATTATAATTTTTTTTTTTTTTTTAAATTACATATAGAATTTTACATATATACCTCCATTCAAAAGTTTGGGATTGGTAAGATTTATTTGATGTTTTTGATGTTATGCTCACCAAGGCTAAAAACAGTAATATTGTGAAATATTATTATGATTTAATATAACTGTTTTCTATTTTAATTTACTTTAAAATTAGGGCTGGGTAAAAAAAATCTTGATTTTAAATCGATTTTGATTCTCATTTTTATGAACCAATATCAATTCTTAAATCCCAGGAATCAATCTTTTAGTCTATCCTGTTTTTAGTTGATGAATGAACAGAACATTGCAGAGCGCCTCCCATCTAATAAATTGCAAAAAGCTTTGTGCTTTGTTACTTTTGATATGAAAGTTTTAAATTCTGCCCAATTTATTATGAAATTCAAACGATAAATACTGCGAGTGAACTAATCATCTCTTCCGCTTTACTACTATTTACAGCACAAATAAACATGAATGAACATCAGAAGGTATGTTAAAAGATACAGTACAACTTACCGAAATCTGTATCATGTCTCGTGTAATTGCTAAATCAGTGATTCAACCGTGGAAAGACGTCAATAAAACAGCTTGAGTAAACAATGTCACATTGTCAATGTTACATTTACCTCATAAAAACCCATTCTATTTTTTTTTTTTTTTTTTTACTTTTCTTCAATATTTAATGAAAGTTTGAATAATCTGTCAAGTTTTTATGACAGCCACCAATAACCGAACTGAAGTAGAAACGTAATTATGTAATTATAAAGTATTCTTATAAAAACTTCTTGCTTCTCATAAAAAGCTTGCAAATCAAACTCAAATCATGAAATTTGTTTCAATACCCAGCCCTATTTAAAATTTAATTTATTCCTGTGATGGTAAAGCTGAATTTTCAGCATCAGTGAACCATGATACAGTTTATTTTAGGATACTTTGATTAATAGAACATTAAAAAACACTATTTATTTAAAATAGAAATCTTTTGTAACATTATAAATGTCTTTACTGTCACTTTTAAACCATGTAATGCATCCTTGCTGAATACAAGTATTAAAATCTTACTGACACAAACTTTTGAACAGTAGTGTAATATTGAATATTTATGTTCTAAATATCTATTTATAGTACCACTGAGTAATTAACAACATCTAAATCTTAGATAAAAAGTAAACATATTTGCAAGTGCCATCATGTCACCGCACAAGAATATCCAGATAATCCAGTTTTGACATACTTCTGCTGTGCAAGAGTTTCCTTAATTCCCACAATTAAGATCACAAGATCCAAATACCTAACCTTCAGCTGGAATAAATGACATTAGGCTTGGTGTCTGTGCAAACAGCCAATGATTGTCTAATGAAAATACATTCATTTAGGTTTAAAAGGTGCATTTAGTACTAAGTTTTACACCGAAATCGAAACACATGAATATTACTTTTGACAACTATACTAAAAATGGCAATACAAACACAACATCTCATTTAGTCCATCTCACAGCAGCCACCATGCTGAGATCACATGACCAGCAGAATACTACTCTTTAGGACTTTATGTTGAAAGGCCTCCCTAATATCAGATCAGTTTGTTTATTTTAAGGTGTATTTCCATAAGGGCACACCGAGAGGATACAAATTACTAATTGAATTGAAATAACACTAACCTGCTTTGACCTCAAAGGGCAGATCAAATCCTCGGAGTGCATCTTTTCTTAGTGGGAGATTCTCCAATTCCACTGCCCCTGGATGATTACAAAATGCATACTTCACATAAATGATACACAACACAGACAGTTAACTCTGATTAAAACAGACCAAAACAAATTCAAATACCTTTGAGAAGAGCAATGGAGAGCTGGTCAGTGTTAAGGTTGCTCACATATTTGCCCAGATATGTGTTGAGCACCCAGGCAACAAGTCCCTCCAACATTATCGGAAGGGAAGAGTGCCCTTGGATTAGTCACTTAAAATAAATCCTAGCAGAGAATGAACTTCACAGTTAGCGTTCACTCCAGTCATCTGAAGTCTGAGGAGTCAAAGAAACACAAACTTGACATCTGATCTCACAACAAATTTGTAGCAGATCTTTTGAACCAGTGGTTCTCAAGCTTTTTGAATCAAAGGCCTCACATTTTTCCCACAACAATACTCTAAGGCCCCATGACTTAGTGATTTTTGTGGAATTTGCTATGAAAACACTTCAAGGTTTAATGCTTGTTTTGTCTGATTTTAAATCATTTTAAGACATCTTGAGACCCCCTTGTAAGTTTGCTGAGGTGCCCTAGGGGGCCCCGGGCCCCTGGTTGGGAACCGCTGTCCTAAACAAATACTTGCCACACCAACATTAACAGACAAAAAACAATATAAGTGATTTTCTGACTATCAGCCAGACAATTTCTACAGTTTGTACAGGAGATGTGAAGAAGAAACATAGGGGTTGATAGCCGCAGTCACTGCATCTTTTTCCATACAAACAAAGTGAAAGTGAGACTGTCATTTTGCCTCATGAGGGTGAGTAAACAGTTACAGAATTCAAATTTTTAGGTGAACTAATAACTTACCATTGTTATGAGACCTCCTATTCCTCGGTCAACCGCAGTCTATGATCATTTCAGTCCAAATAAATATCAGACCTCCACTATCCAAGCCAAGCAGAGTCCCCCTCTCGGAAGCGAAGCTGTCCTTGCCGGCTGAGGAGAAAGTAAAATATCTCCTTTCTTTTTTAAGATCCTTATATAACAAGCCGCAGCTGACGACCACAAACGAAAACAAACTACTGCATGTGACGAACTAAACAGCACAGCTCTCTGTGGCTTAACGTCAGTGACACGGGCAGCGTTAGCACGAGCGTTCGTCCTTTAGCACTGCTAGACAACTTTAAAACAGAACCAACAACTGGACAGAGTGACCGGTCACAGCCCGTAGTTTAGTTCTGCATTGGTCCGAGTCTCTTGCGGAATGCTCTCTGATATGTAAGCACCATTTGTTGTGGGTCCTCTGCGCTCATCTCTCAACTTCCAACATGTCAAACTGAATTCATGAAACGCTTCCTGGCACCTGCGACACTTCCGGTCATGTGCCAAAACAAAGCGATTTTTTCGTCATTGGGGAGAAATGGCCGTCATGTGACATCTAGCGTTTGGAGGTCGACCTTATAATAAGTTTATTACCGCTGGGCTATTTATCGGTAATGGCGCAAATATCGGCTCTTGAGAAATTTGATATAATAGAAAATCGCCAGGCGATATCAGATCGACGTACACGTGTGTGACGTTTCTATCGGTGCAGTTCCTGTTTTCTACATATGAGGGCGGCAGAGTTACACGTAAAGATGTTTTCTGCAGGGCTGTTCAACTTCAACAAGTTGGCCTTAGGATATTTAATTTTACAATTTAGTATATTATTGTATTTATATTTTTTAAAGGCACTGTACATGGTTATTATGTTTAATTAAGCATTATCATTTTATAAATGTGTCAATTTTTTTGTAATCAATGCTTTCAAGCAGCATGTTCCTGCATCTCTGAACTTCAGTACAGCTATCCCATGAATTCATTACATCTGACAAAATGCACTAAGCGGTGTAATCCGTGCAGACCCTATATCCAGTGTAATCTCCAGCCCTTCCAGAGGATGTACCTCCCCCCATACATTTGAGCGGCAAGTAGACATAAGAACTGTTTGCCATATATCTTGAGATGAAATATGCCACTCTTCTGCCGAGCACATAAAATAACAATAATCCCAGCACATGTGGAGCTCTGCATCCCCCTGGCTGGTCGTGTGCAACCACATAATCCCAGCCTGCCTACAATAGCATAGAGGGCCATCTGTTCAGCTCATAGCCCTTTAAAACTACACATCTGGACAGTGAAGTGGGGGCAGTGCTCTCCACAACCCCCTGAAGTTCACTTCTGAGATTAGATATTCTGTCACTATTCTTACTCAACATAATCATACATTACAGAGATTCTTGATACCATATATGTCTGAAAGCATAAATGTCTCCTTTGAAGGTAATGTTCTACAGAATAGACTGTATAACCTAATCTGACTATAACTTTTACCAAGTGGTTCTGAATGTTTTTTCTTCAGAATCAAGATTTTGCATTGGACATCAAATGGTAGTTTATGCAAAACAGATATTGCACATATTTTTTTATTTGTCCAAAGTATATTTCAAATATATGCTAAATATATGTTGTAAACTGCATGGCTTAAGGAATATGTTTGTTAGTAAATTAACTTTCTATCATTAAGACCTTCATTCATCTTTGGAACACAAATTAAGATATTTTTGATGAAATCCGATGGTTTCTGAACCACACATAGGCATCAACGTCATTGCACCTTTTGAGGTCCAGAAAGGTACTAAAGACATCATTAAAACAGTCGACGTGACTACAGTGGTTACTTTTTGTGTGCAAATACAAAACAAAAATAATGACTTTATTCAACAATTTGAACTGTTTTCATACGCAGTTGACGTAGTGAACGCATTTCTGAGATCTATAATCTGAGATAGGATTTGAGTATGATCTGAGTATGATAAAGTACAAGAGAACTTATATTCTCCTAAACCTGTGTTTAAGTCAGATAAGAAAAGGTCAAGTGGTCTATCCATTATGTCAGACGGTGTTGTAGCAGCAGGTCGGTGTGACCTGGTCAAATTTTACAGCTGCAGAAATAGACACTTCTCTGGAGAAGTATAGCACACTGAACTGTCAATTCTATGAAACATCAGTCATTGGTATGCATCCAATAACTAACAGAAAGCACAAGTAACAAAGATCTATTTCTTAAAGTTTATGAACATGTGAATAGAGGAAAAACATAATATTAGAAATGAACACATGCGAAATACAAGTGTATGTACAGTAAATCAAACAGAATAAAATAAACTTATGATAAACTAAATAATTGAATATATGCCGGAGGTTTATGAATACCTTGAATTCGAAGATAGAATTAAAAAAGATAAAAATCATAAATGAATATTATGCATAAGTGTAACTGCGTACAGGCAACAGTGAGGATTCGGGATGCAACCTATCCTTGTCAGCTGGTTAATTTGACTATTATGACAATATGTATCAAAATACATAAATTTGTCAGACTATCAAATACACTGAACATTAAAGATATGCAAATTGTTTTATCATTCCCTATGCAAGTTAGTATATAAAAATTATATACACACTTTATTTGGTTTACTAAATGCATGTTTATATCATTAGTTGTATTTTATCATCTGCTTTTTGCATTGTCTTGTTTTCCATGATCAGAAAAGCCAGTTGACTGCTCCAAACCATCATAATGTAGCAAATATATATTTTTAAATATATACTTAGCAAAGGATTTATTTATTTAAAAATGAACAAGACGTATTTTCCCCTTTTACCCAGCATTGACAGACTTACTGTAATCACACTCACCATTGTAAACTAACCAGCATCGGTGTCAGAAAGAGTAGAGAGGATCAGGATGCAGGGTCATGCTGCTCTTGTTTTCAGGGAGTTGAAAGGGTTTTCATTCTCAGGTCATAGTCCACCATTGGTTGAGTAGACAGTTGGAGGATCAGTTTCATTTGTCCTGAATGTAAAACAATCTTGGCCCCTGTTCAAGTAAACAGGCCCTGACACATACCTTCATACCTGAAACATGCCTACATGTTCATTTGACATTCTGTTGTAACCTTTTATTCCCAATAAAAGTAACCCAAATTCATGAGTTTTAGGCCTGGTTTCATAGACAGGGCTTAGATTAAGCCAGGAGTAGGCCTTAGTTAAATTAGGACATTTAAGTAGCTTTTATAAATGTGCCTTTTTAGGGAAAAAAAAACATTACTGGTCTGAATCTTGAGACAATGGCACTGACATATTTCAAGATATATCAGTACAAGCTGCTTTCAGTTAAAACAGCTCAAACATGCATTTTACTCTGGGACTAGGCTTAAAGGGTTAGTTCACCCAAAAATTAAAATTCTGTCATTAATTACTCACCCTCATGTCGTTCCACACTCGTAAGACCTTCGTTCATCTTCGGAATACAAATTAAGATATTTTTCATAAAATCCGATGGCTCATTGAGGCCTGCATTGCCAGCAAGATAATTAACACTTTCAATGCCCAGAAAGGTACTAAAGACATATTTAAAACAGTTCATGTGACAACAGTGGTTCAACCTTAAAGGGTTAGTTCACCCAAAAATGAAAATTCTGTCATTAACTACTCACCCTCGTGCCGTTTTACACCCGTAAGACCTTCGTTGATCTTCGGAACACAAATTAAGATATTTTTGTTTAAATCCGATGGTTTAGTGAGGCCTACATAGGGAGCAATGACATTTCCTCTCTCAAGACCCATAAAGGGACTAAAAACATATTTAAATCAGTTCATGTGAGTACAGTGGTTCAATATTAATATTATAAAGCGACGAGAATATTTTTGGTGCGCCAAAAACAAAAAACAAAATAACGACTTATTTAGTGATGGCCGATTTCAAAACACTGCTTCAGGAAGATTCGGAGCGTTATGAATCAGTGTGTCGAATCATGATTCGGATCGCGTGTCAAACCGCCAAACTGCTGAAATCATGTGACTTTGGCGCTCCGAACTGCGGATTCGATACGCTGATTCATAACGCTCCGAAGCTTCCTGAAGCAGTGTTTTGAAATCGGCCATCACTAAATAATTTGTTATTTTGTTTTTTTTGGCGCACCAAAAATATTCTCGTCGCTTTATAATATTAATATTGAACCACTGTACTCATATGAACCGATTTAGATATGTTTTTAGTACCTTTATGGATCTTGAGAGAGGAAATGTCATTGCTCCCTATGTAGGCCTCACGGAGCCATCAGATTTAAACAAAAATATCTCAATTTGCGTTCCGAAGATTAACGAAGGTCTTACGGGTGTGGAGGTGAGTAATAAATGACAGAATTTTTGGGTGAACTAACCCTTTAATGTTATGAAGCGACGAGAATACTTTCTGTGTGCTAAAAAAACAAAATAACGACTTTATTCAACAATATCTAGTGATGGGCGATTTCAAAACACTGCTTCATGAAGCTTTGAAGCTTTACAAATCTTTTGTTTCGAATCAGTGGTTCGGAGCGTGTATCAAACTGCTAAAGTCACGTGATTTCAGTAAACGAGGCTTCGTTGATAAGTGTTTCGAAATTTCAATGGTTCACCGCTGGGGGGCGTGACTTTGGCAGTTTGATACTTGCTCCATACACCGCTGATTCATTTTTGGGTGAACTAACCCTTTAAGCCTTGTCTGTGAAACCAGGTATTAGTTTTTCACAATGTTACAAAGTTTCTCTGAGTTTTTAAAACTCAGTAGTTAAAATTAATATTTAATGTTATTATTTCTCTTCTAAAGAATGGCCATCCAAATCATACTAAGGAAAGTAGTAGGCTAAACAGTAAGGAAAGAAACAGAAATGTTAGTAGGTTTACACGACAACTACTAAAAACGGAGAAGTTTTTCTTTTTTCGCGTACAGATGACAAAAACGATCCCCGTTGACATGGATCAGCGAAAACGACTACTAACGCTGTATTCTGCTGCCTGGCTAGTAGTTTGCGATGTCACTTTGTAAAGGAACACGTAAAACGCATGCGCATGACGCCACTGTTTTCAGAAATTCACGTTTGTGTAGTTTACACGGAGACAACAGTATAACTTGCACTTTGAAAACCGTTTATGTGTTTTTGTCGTGTAAATGAACGCATAAAACGTTTTCCGTTTTTAGTTAAAAATGGTGTCGTGTAAACGGCCCCTCAGTTTCACAACATTAGTACAACCACAGAAGATGGACATATTATAAATCAAGGCAATTTTGAAGAGAGGTAAGTTGGTTAAAAGTCACTGAGAAATGGCAAAAGACAGGAGGAGACTTTATTAGTCAAATATTCAAAACCCATCCTCAGTAGCGGTGTCTGAATTCAACACTGGCCCACAGACACGTAACCATAGCAACAAGAAGATCTGGCTGTTGGAGAATCGTAGCCTTATTTTGACAAATTCCTTCCTCTGTCTCATTCAACTTTTCACCTAGAAAATGAGTGGAGAAATGAGCACAAATAAGCTTAGTATGTTTTCCATCCTCATCTCCATCTGAGGGGTGTTCGTGGAGTATTGCTCTCTGTCGCTTGTCTTCCTCTGTCGTCGGTTTAATTCATGAAAACTCAAACGTCACTGTTGCTCAGTCATGGATAGCTGACACCCAGAGCAAATATATTAAGCTTGATTTTAGAAGCTTTCATCGAGGAAAAAAAACCTCCTCCAGCATCAACCTAAAAACAAAATTCTATGTGCAGCTGAAGCAAAATGAGATTACATAAAGGCACTGCATTTGCTCCATTGTTTGCTTTGCACTTTGAGAGCTTCCAGGGCTTTCTGGGTCAAAGGAAAAGGAGGAATGATAGCCTACAGCATGTCATTGGTTGCACCTGCAGGAACTTACTTTTATTTTCACAAGATGGTGGCAGAAAGCAGGACTGCTTCATCTAGTTACAATATGTCTTAAAGGGTTAGTTCACCCAAAAAATGAAAATTCTGTCATTACTCACCCTCATGTCGTTCCAAACACGTAAGACTTTCGTTCATCTTCAGAGCACAAATGAAGATATTTTTGATGAAATCTAAGAGCTTTCTGTCCCTCCATAGTCAGCTACACGATTACCACTTTGACCCTTCAAAAAGTTCACAAAGAGATTGCAAAACTAATCCATATGAATTGAGCTGTTTAGTCCAAATTTTCTGAAGAGACTCAATCACTTTATTTGATGAACAGATTGAATTTAGGCTTTTAAATAAACAAATAAAATTTAAAAAATTGTGTTCCGAAGATGAATGAAAGGGTTTGGAACGACACGAGGGTGAGCAATTAATGATTTTTTGGGTGAATTATCCCTTTAAGACAGTATGAAGAGAAGATTTAATAGAAAATAATTATTATTTGAGCTCTAAAAAAAGTGTATAATATAATCAATATAATATAATCACTGTTCTGTGGTCTCTGTATGTTGAAATTCTTTCTGTTCCATTTTGCCTATACTTTCCATTTTTCCTGTTTAGTTTCTGTTTTCTTGGTTGTCATAGTGATTCATTGTTTCATTGATTAATCTCACCTGTTCCTCATCATCCACTGTGAATTTAAACCCTCAGTTATCTTCTGTTCATAGTCTTGTGTTAAAGTTTTATGCTGGTGTGTATCTCTGTATTACGGAGCCCTGCACGACATGCAAGAAAAAAATTAAATCATGCACATGATTTATAAATTGACGGAACAAAATAGTAAATTGTGCGCACGTTTTAGTAAATCGAAGGAAACAATTAATAAATCGTGCGCACAATTTAGCCTACTATTTTTTTCCTGCATGTCATGTACGGGGCTCCGTACTGTATGGTTCCTGCATGGTGTTTATTATATGTAAGTTTATCGTCCTTATGCTTCAAGCATCTTTGTTTTAGATCATCACGTTAAGCTGGTGCGTGACTATAATATACAGACATAATTTCTTTGTACCATTACAATTAAGTTATCAGAAATTAAATGATACCGAATATCATAATAATTTATACTATTTTTGGGGCCAGATACAATATGTGTGCAAAAAAAAATAAAGATTAAGACATGATATTGATCATTTCAAACACTTTGGCGTCAATGTTTATTTAGTCATAACATAAAGTAAAAAAGGAAAGAATTAACGAGACAGAATTGACATAAAATGAATGACAAAAAGTTCCCTTTTAATTTAGCCTTTAAAATACCTTGATTACTTGATATATAATTTTGACCCATCTGTAACTACAGCAAGTGTTCTATATTAAGAGTACGCATGACATTTATGAAGTTGTCGTAGGTTACAGACAGCAGCCAAACATGTCTTACAATATTTATAATGGTGTTTTGAACCCTTCTCTTGAAAAACATTTACATCACAATATATGCTCATTTTATGCTAATTCTTTGGTGACAAGTGCCATTATGATTTATGAAAAATGGCTTACATTATGGCTCACTGGGATTGTGTGCAATGTCTTCTGTACTTTAAAGTGCAAGTAGCTAAACCTTACTACAACAGAGCAAGATTCATGTACACAATACCAAAAATAACTCATGTAGAAAATACTAATTAACTTACACATTTCCATAAAAAGACAATTGTTGCTATCAGATGTCAAAATATAATGCTGATTACTTTTGAATATAGGGGCATGAGACAGTGGTTTCATACACTGCATTTTCAGGAACAGTTTTAGTCTTAAGGCTCAATTCAATCATTGGTGTTCAAGTATTAAAAACATGATACTTCTTTCAAGCATCACAGATGAAGGTTGTGAATCACGAGATGCGAGACAGCAGCCTCACCTTAGTTGCACAGGGGCCTAATTCAGGGTTCTTTTGTCATGGAAATAAGGTGATTCACCCCCTTATCCAATCCCCTGGCTTCCACTGTGTGTTAAATTATGGGTAATTTATAACTTCCATTCTGTCCAGTAAGTCCCCTCAGTCCTCTGCCTCCTCTTCATCTGTCCTTTTGATTTGAGCCGTTGAAAACAGTGGATAGTGGAAGCCAGAAAGAAACTGGCAATAATGGCCGCCACTGAAATACAAATTCCAGAAAAAATCACTATGAGATAATCAGTGAGAGTCAGCAATCCCCGACACTCCCGGAAACTGTCCTCAGAAAGCACACTGAGTGACACCTGCCGCCCGTCCACTGGAAGAGAGCACTCCATACCCTCTAACCCTGTAATAGAGACAGACGGAGAGGGAAAAAATATTGTTGAAAATATATAGTCTCTTAAAAAATGTGGTGTTTTACATACATACAGTACATATACATACATAATACATACATAAACATTATTAATGATTTTAATGCACCGCTTTTGTAATGTTTTCCGATGCTTTTCTCATCTAACATAATAATGACTTAATTTCACAGTCAAAATTGATGTGCGATTCATTTGCGATTAATTCGATTAATAAATTCACACATCATGTAATTAATTACAATTACAATTTTTAATCACTTGACATCCCTCACACACACACACACACACGTATGGTTTACTATCCTTGTGGGGACTCTCCATAGACATAATGGTTTTTATACTGTACAAACTGTATATTCTATCCCTTAAACCTACCCATCACAGAAAACTTTCTGCATTTTTACATTTTTATAAGATATTTTCCTCATAGGGACCAAAAAATGTCTCCACAAGGTCAAATATTTTTGGTATTGTCATCCTTGTGATATTAGTGACCTGACATGTGAGCTGGTTTGGAAACTCATACAAGTCTGGTAAAATGTGTGTGTGGTGCTGGTAAACCCTATGTGAGTCTCTTATGATCACCAAGGCTGCATTTATTTGTTCAAAAATACAGCAAAAAAAAAACACAATGTAGGGGTTTTTTTTGGACTAGAAAGGAAGTTTGGAATTCTAAAATATACAGTATATTTTCATAGTGTATAGTATTATTTGAAAAGAAGAAATGTGATTTCCCATTATATGATACCTTTAATAGAAATGCCTTGAGAAAGAAGGCACAGTGAATCTTTTGGTGGAGTCCATGGAACAGTTTAGTCTCTCATGACCAGTGTTCAGTTACAGGACTTGTATGAGTTTCCGAACCAGCTCACATGTCAGGTCACTAATGTCACAAGCATCTTCAGCTGCACAATATAATGCACAATCATTATCTAAGTTTGAACAAAGCATTTGTTTTAAATTTTAAAAATCTCAACCATCCATTACACATCATATATAGAATGAAAGCCATTTTGCACAAAAATGTACAAACGATTAATGTAAATGGTGCAGTGTGTATACACTACAGTTAAAAAGATTTTTCTTTTTTTGAAAGAAATGAATACTTTTATTCAGGAACGATGTATTAAATTGATCAAAAGTGAGAGTAAAAACATTTATAATGTTCCAAAAACATTATTTCAAATGCATTCTTTTGAAATTCTATTCATTAAAGAATCTTGAAAAAAATATTTCACAGTTTCCACAAAAATATTAAGCAGCATAACTGTTTTCAACATTGATAATAGTAATAAATGTTTTGTAAGCAGCAAATCAGAAAATTAGAATGATTTCTGAAAAATCATGTGACAAAGACTGGAGTAATGATGCTGAAAACTCAGATTTTCCATCACAGGAATAAATTACATATAAAATATATTAAAATAGAGAACAGTTATTTTAAATTGTAATAATATTTCACAGTAGAGATGCACCGATACTAAATTTCTCTGCCGATACCGATAGCCGATTATTCAGAATGATATCGGCCGATACCGATAGTTTGGTTTTTCTTAAGGAAAAAAAAAATCTCTCCTAAATAATGTTGCAAACTATACAGGGAACCCTCTCATTTGGTACACTACAATATTAGAGGTTACAATTAACAGCAGAGGTATTATATTCAGCTGCTGTTTATTTTCAGATATAATAATTACACTCAAATAAAAACTGAAATGTATAAAACTTAGTATCACAAGGTAGTTTTCATAAGCACTTGTCTTCATGGCAAATTTGCACAAACATATAATTAACAGTAAATAAGCTCCTCTCTAGTGTTTTTTTTTTATATATATATGTAGATAGCTAAGGAACTGTGAACGTTGGAAAACATTCCTGAGGTAAAAGTGACATGATGTGACATATTGTTCACAAGCTGTTTTATTGACGTCTTTCCGCGGTTGAAACACAAATAAAGTCATTACATGAGACACGATACATTCTGGTAAGTTGTACAATATATTTCAACATACCTTTGATGTTCATTCATGTTCGAGATATAACTTACTGAAGAGGAAGAAAAGAGTCGCGCTCCACTCTGCCGCTTAAACTGAGGCATTACAGCGATCTGACACGTCACATTTTAGAGCGTCAAAACGCCATTTATTGTTTGAATTTCACGATAAAATGGACAAAATTTGAAAACTGAAACTTTAATTCTTATCAGAAGTAATAAAGCACAAATCTTTTTGCGATTATTGGATGGGAGGCGCTACAAATAATATTTGATGAAGGAAAAAAACGCAGACCTGGCAACCCTGGCTTGAACTACGGGTGATTCATAGGGTCAAAAAGAGCCTGCTTTAACGTCGCTATTTTTAAACTGTTAATGCGTTAAAATTCAACTCAAGAGTGACTTTCTTCACACACATTATGTATTCTAAAATCTGTATTCTGTAAGTCTAAACACGTCTTTCTGCACCCTTTTGATTGACAGGATATAATCGGCCCTGACCATCGGCAGTTTTTAAACAATCGGCCAATGGTCGATAGTGATAATAATAGCTTTTATCGGCCGATACCGATTGTTAACCGATACATCGGTGCATCTCTATTTCACAGTAATAATATTTTTACAGTAACACTTTACAATAAGGTTCATTAGTTAACATGAACTAATAATGAACTGCACTTATGCAGCATTTATTAATCTTTGTTAATGTTAATTTCAACATTTACTAATACATATGTAAAATCTTGTTAACATTAGTTAATGCACTGTGAACTAACATGAACAAACAAATGAACAACTGTATTTTCATTAACTAACGTTAACGAAGATTAGTAAATAACAAATGTATTGTTCATGGTTAGTCCATGTTAGTTAATACATTAACTAATGTTTAACTAATAAACCTTATTGTAAAGTGTTACCATTTTTACTGTATTTTTGATCAAATAAATGCAGCCCTGGTGAGCATGAGACTTCTTTCAAAAAAAAAAAAAAAAAAAAAAAAAAAAATCCCCAAACTTTTGAACGCTGTGTATCACTAATTAAAGATAAGTTTTACATCTATTCTTTAATTTACTGTTTCAGTTTATATATTCCATTTAAAACCCCATTTAATTTCTCTTTGTTCAGCTCTTTAAGTGCCATTTGATGGTCACATATTCAGACAGTGTATCGCTTCAAAGGATAATAAATGAGCGAGCGGACTTCATTAAAACACACACACACTCACTCACGCACACACACACAAACTCAAGGCTATATACTCCAGCTGAACATGTGTAATAACACTCAACGCTATTTCATTTAAGTGCTTTTCTGATGGGTGAGCTATACCTAGAATGAGGTTGTTTTAAAAATTCATACTTGGTTTGTACTGGAAAACAAAGAGCTCACATCTGTCTGAAAACAGCATCAACGAAAACCCAGCCACAACAGAAAACTCAAAGGCCTCTGCAAATTGTCTGAATAAAATATCTAAATCTCAATATCATTACTAATGTCTAATCTTTAAATAATTCCACTCAAAAATAGTACATACATATGACATATGAAATGAGACATAAACATAGTATAATATAATCATTATACAAAAATATGCCTTACTATAGCATGGTGGTATTATTATTTGGACATTTTTGTATCTAGCAATACCACCGTGCTGCAACTATGACTCAGAAAACTCCCATTACATAACGGCAAGATAAGATGTGAGATGGGATGCTTTCCAATTTTTTCCCCCTCTCTTTATGGGAAACATTTGTGAAATTTTCCTCGTTGGTTTGTATTTGGATTTTCACAGAGGGAGGTTTAATCTCCTTTCAGCCGTGTGATCAGCAGACACCAGATGACAGATTTAAAGAGGAACATCGCCTACGTAATACAGCCACGCTGACAGTCAGACACAACAGAGCGACAGAGCTCCAGAGCCCCATCTCTTCTTTAATTGCGTTCACGCTCAAAACCCCTTGTGATTCAGTGTAGTTGTTTAGGATCGTATTATGCTTTAGGAGAGAGAAAAAAAGACTTTAAACTGGAATTTTTGAATTAAAATAAAAAGAATTGCCATTCTCATTAATATATAACCATCCATGTCAAAATACAACGCCACCATGTTTGTTCATGTCATTGGCCAAAGTCAGTTGACATTATCATCAAACGTGTGAGGCAGTAAGTGCGAATGAGTCACTCCATCCAGAAGGGGTTTTCCACATGCAGGGGATTCATTGACCTCAGCCTCCTTTGTCGAGTCTGTCACGTGGCCGTTTGCCCATCTCTACGAGCTCATCTAACGTTTTATCATGCTATAGCATCGGTGTTTTACACTGGAGATCCCTCAGAGCGAAAATCACAAATGACTAACACGCGTACAGCACATGCTTTTACCCATTTAGAAAATTCTCACAGCAGCCACAAGCTCAGTCAGCCGACTAGTGTCGTCTTGCCTGCTGTCACCACATATGTGTAACACGAGTATGACACTGACATGTTCTTATGTTTGCAACAATGAAATGAATCAAAGCTTCGCCTCTGGTGTGTAATAAAGCTGAATACTATATGAATCCCCCTCTCTATTAAATTACACTGAATTCATTCAATACATTTGATTAATGTGCTACGTGAGCCTGAAAAAATCCATCCTTTTTGCTACAGTTGTGTTATCTTGCAGTAAATGCATATCTTGTTGGCTTAATTGTGATATTATATGACGTGGTAACCTCTCAGGCTCTGTCTGTTGACCTTTGAGTGTTGTTTAAAGAGTCGTGTGTGCGCTTGTCACACATATGTATGTCACTACCCATGCTTTGCTTACATATACTGCTGGAAATCTTGGTTCTTGCCCTTGATTAGCCACCTGAATATCAAATTACCAGGCAACTGAAAGTGTGCCAGAAGTGTGCTATCATCAGTATCAGATTCAATGTTGGGTTGAATAATGGATGTAACGTGTTCATCCATACCCAAGTGCAAGAATTACAACACTATAAGGGAGTTTAAACTAGACTATCTAAATTAAAGACTACATTATGGTGGATTCTGATGTAATTAAAGGACTGTGTCATTTTTATTACTTATTAGAATTACAATAAGATAATGTTTTTTTTCTACAATCGAACCCCCAGCATTTATAGCATCATGTAGCTATGTAACACCAAGCTTATGGGCTTAATTATCAGGAAATGCATGTACTGATAAAATGTATGCATTGTTAATTTTGGTAGAAGTGTCTTCCAAATGTGTGAAATATATAATATATATCTGGACTGTCTAAATTAAACTTCTCAACACATTCTAAACAATATGGACTTCTCTGGTTCTTCTTTGCACTTGTTCATCAATACAAAATGTAATTACGCAAATTAAATGAACAGAAATTGTACAAAGAAAAGATTACTTTAAAGATATTGTGTATACTGTACATTATTTGAAATTAAATATTTTAGTTTTTTTAAACCAAAATATATCATAATTATCTTCAGGATTTAAAGTAACAGTAAACTCAAAGTTAATACACAAGTCAGTGTACCATTGTTAATGATCCAAAATCTGCAAAATATACAGAGGAAGTGTTGTTAATAAAAGATCTATAGACTGCAAAAATTTGTGAATGGGTGAAAAGGTGTTGTTTACAAATACAACAGACCCTTCATTGTCTCTGCTGACAAAAGAACAAAAATCCTGTTCATGTTAAATTAATGAGTACAGTTAATATTATTACTCTGAAAATGAACTGATTTGTTAGTTACAAATGTCAGATAGGATCTAAGCCTCTTGCTTCAAATCATAAACTACAGAATTAGTCAAACTTGGTCTAAAGATTAAGCAAATCTTCCACTAAATATGGAGGTAATCCAAACAGGAAGTTTCAAACCTATGAGGATAACTGATATAGGAAAGTAACATTTCTCAAATTTTGTTGAAAAAAAGTGAATTTAGACTTTAGTTTCCAACTGTACACAATATATAATGTATATGTGTGACCAAAACCCAAACAATTTTTTTTTATATATATTGACATGTTTGTAACATGCAACTTAATGTTACATTAGTCTTCAAAGCAGACACAGGGAGAGAAAAGTGACCTGTGCTTCTAAGGGACAGTGAGGATCATGCATCCATATTTGATGTAGCTGTGGAGTTCAACTTGACCTTAAACATAGACTAGAGGTAAGTGACCTAATGACCAACGGATACCGTATCCAAGAGGGTACAGTTCCCTCAATTTCATCCTTTAGTTACCACTCAAATTAACGTCAACAAAAAGGATAAAAATTAGGGAACATGTTGTGTGGCATATGTTTCATGAATTATGCACAAGAATATTTTGCATATTCTAGTGATCACCTACAGTGTGTCGACCTTATTGCCTTGGTTTGAAAACATTCTCATGCATTATTCAGTTAAATACAAGATGCGGTGAAGGCATGTAATATCACAAGTGTTATTTAAAATCTCAATTAATATTATGCTAGCCTATCATGCTAATGTGATTAGTCAAATTAGTTAAGTCTCAGTTGCAAGCAATCAATAGTTTGTTAATCATCTCTTTCCTAAACAAAATCAGTTCACCCACATGTACGACCTAGTCAGAAAGTAGATCTTATGCATCAACACTTCTCACCCTTAGTGACCAGTTGAATCTTCCACAGGTGAACCACCACAAACCTTGAGATTTCAAGTGATTGAAAAGGTTTCTAGTGTTTATTTAAAAAAAAAATGGTATGACATTATTTCATGCAGATGGATGCAGATCACGAAAGCGAGATTTAAGCAGCTTACCAGTTGGGAGCTTGTGACGATTTTCCAACAGCCACAGGAAGAGTTTGGCAAAGTTACAATTGCACAACCAGGGGTTCCCTTCCAGGCGTATCACCCGCAAGGAAGGCAACTGGCTCAACACCCCGACGTCCAGGCCAGAGAGGGCATTCCTCTCCAGCTCGAGCTCTCGTAAGGAGGTGAGGCCCAAGAAGGCATCCTTGCTGATCATATTCAAATATGGATTGTTTCCCAGCCGTAGCTTGATCAGACTACGGGACTCCCCAAAAGTTCCCGAGGGAATCTCAGTCAAGTTGTTGCTCCCCAGGTCTAGATAGACCAGTCTGGAGGATGTGCTCAGAGTCCCAGGCTCCAGCCTCGTTAAGGAGTTATTTCTCAGATCCAGGTAGATCAAATCACTGTAGAGGACCAGGAAATCAGAAGGGATCCAGGGAATCCAGTTGTTAGACAGAAGGAGTCTCCGTACGTCCAAAGGGATGGAGTCTGGAAGACGGGTGAGTCCTTGATCTGTGCAGTCCACGGTGTGATGGTCCGGACACAAGCAGCTAGATGGGCAATTATACCCCCAAGTTAACAAGGTAGAGGATAGCAAGGCAAGGAAAGGCTGAAGCCAACGAACACATGAGAACATTGTCAAGAGGGTGCGAGGTGAGGGGGAGATTGGGGGGATTAAGTGAGGGAGGTTTGGAGAGGGGTAGAGGAGAGGGGACGGGGTAAAGGGTCAGGGGGCAAGATACTAGGAAAGGGGACCGGGGCGCATCTGAAGATGACAGGAGTCAGGTTTGTCGCGAAGGCATCTTTCCTTGTCTCCTAGATTGCAATCAACAAAAGGCTCGACCAGCAGCAAGCGGCTACAAAGACACGAAGCTCTGTTTTCCAGGAGATCATGTAGCAGGCAGTGTGGGTCGTGTGGCAGCCCGCTGGCTCTGAGCTTGAAAGGGGAGGAGAGACAGCAATCGAGAGAATGTGGGGAAGAGAGAGAGAGCGCGATGTGAGGGATTAGCGAAGAGGTAAACAGAGACGAGTGAACTAGAGACTGGGAAGCGCTGGGGGCATGGAGAGGGGAGGGGTATGTGACGACGGATGAGGAGGTGTAGCCCACTCGGTTTACCCACAGTCAGAAGGGAATTCTGGTTCTTTAATTTAAATGTACACTATGTGCTGATCTGTATCTTGGTCCATACGCTTCTGCTCTTGATTGGGTGCCAGTTGAACCGTGGTGCCCATAACACATTTGACCCAAGGCTGTGGTTGTAAGTCTTCTTCCATCCAGGATAAACAGCTAATGACTTATTGGCAATGGTTTTCGGATTTAATCACGTTCGGTTTCTTTTTTTGTTGTCCTTTGATTCAGTCGGCGTAGTGTCTGATTTCATATTCTGTCTCCATTGCCATGGTGATGCATGTGACGATTAACATGGGGCTGTGTGCATACAGATTACTGCCCTGAAAGTGAGAGATGGTGTGAATAACTGTGTGAACCTCAATGGAGAAGATCATTGCCTTCTATTGCATGCTACAAATCATGCAAACCTTCCGACTTCGTCACACTTCAATCACACTTGTTTATATCCTGGATGTAATGGTTGTTCTGAAAATCTCAAAGCTTTCGAAACATCCACATTTTATATGAATCGAGAGGAATACAAAAAGATTTTGACAGTACCTCTTCTCCAGTGTGTTCATGAAAGCAGTCATTACTCATCGCTTTTCCAGCTGCTGTTGTTTATTTTTGTCGCTCTGTGTTCTGAATTCATGTTTACTCCTGTGCTGCTGTAAATCTCCAGGCAAACAGAACACATGCTGTGACCACAGACAGCTTTCCTCTTACATCACATGCATTGGAGAATGGCATGGCACAGCCCATTGGAATTACACAATACTCCCATGGGTCATATTGTAACCTTGACCTTTCTGGCAGGCATCAATGGAAAAAAAAAAAAGAGACATGCCTTTGACCTTTTTCATGTGGCACATCTTTGAAAAATATCAACTTGTCTGAAATGTTACTTCCTCCGGTGTCCCTATAAAAGAAACAAATGTCAGGTTCATTAGTGCAAAGGAAGGTACAGTAGGTTCAGGATATCTTCTCAGTAGGGCATTTGGAAGTGTCAGAAAAGCCATGCAGACTTTCCATTCACAATTAAAGTCTGGCACATGAATAAATGATAAATATCATGAGCAACATACTGTTTGACACAGTCGGGTTTTGGATGGGACACAACAGGAAAGGACACAATGCTACTTACTGTGATCTAAAAAAGTAGCTTGCATGCAAGAAAACAAAATGACAATATATCTGTGTGCCTTACTTTGGCAGAGTTGAGTCGATTCAATCTCATTTTACAGAATCAAACTATTAATCGTCAAGGAGGGTGCATGACAGGGCTTAGTGGAGAAGATCATCCAGCTTGGATTCTCTCACCAGGGTCTTTAAAGAGAAAGATGAGATAATCCCATATACACATTCACACACGGCAAGAGGACTGCATACCAGCGGCCCCAAAAAAGAGCACCTGTCAGCCTCGGCTGAGGACATAGCGACACACTTTTCTTCCAGGTGCATTCTGGGCCCTCACTCTGCATGATCTTCACCAACATACCCAAGAGCAAGATACTGTCACCCCCGCTGAACCTTTTGCAATGTTGAGACAACTGGCCACAAAATAATGGTTTGAGTTGGAAAAAAAAGCACCAATAGTCGCAAAATATGAATGTCTCGGAAACTAGGACACCCACTTGAATGCACAGCATTGACATACAAGGGATCAACGAAACTGGGCCATATCATTAAAGCACTTTCAATCACAACAGTACTGACAAATTCAATTTATGTAGATGTAAGTCCACCGTGGTATATGTAGAATAACACGTATTAAGTACAGATTACAGGATTTATGGATTAATATTTCATTGTACTTTTGGTGTGGTGGCTAATTCCACTGGGATTAAATAAACACTCTTGTCCACTGCAGCCAACGAGGTGATACTAGAGTTATCAGATGGGCCTGATACAGTTTGATCGTGTTTCAAAGATTAGCCGTTGATACGTCTTTACTTGACCCCTATTTGTCATGACTACGAGTGTAAAATTGGTGTCCAGTAAGCAAACATTTAGCATTGTTAGCATCACCAAATGGAGTTTCAAGAACACTCCCAATGTCTGCCATTAGTCGAACAGTCACAAATCACCTGCAAAAAAGAAAGAACAATTACTGAAAATGGACAACTATTGGCACAGAAAAAAGCAGATGGTCTGAATTTAGGCTCCACACAGATGCACCCCAGATCATAGGCAAAAGCTTTCTAATCATTCTAATACTACCACTGGGAAAGCTTATTCCCTCTCTCTTTCTCTTTAACGTACACATCGACAGCCCACTAATTTGTTCTGCATCTGGGTGGCAGAGTATGTTGTCAAAACAAGACTGGGCTAAATAGATGGCAAGAGTGAGGCACAAGTCTTTAGTTCCACTGGCAAAGCAGGTCAAATGCCAGTGGCTTTTGAGGGATGAGTTTACATGCAGGCAGAAAACACTTTCCAAATGAACTGCAGGAAATTAGAAGATATAGGGAAAGAAACATGGTAAGTTAGTGGCATTTCAAGATATAACAGGATATCTGAGCAACATGCTATATCAGAAGCACACTAATCCAAGACGAATATGCAGATGGTACTTTGGACAAAAAGCCATCTGTCTAACAAAGTTATGAAATGCAAAAACATTATTCATGGAAAGCACGAAATCAAACATTCATTAATGATATGATCTGATGAATAACACATACATATATTTCACATTTTGTGATATCTCCAGTATTTGTGCTGCTAAATATGCCTACAAAATACTTCTAAAAAAGCTTGTCAACATACTTGATTTTATTTTGCAGCCTATAGCTCCCTCTGGTGGGCTGGAGCAGAACAAAATCCACAAGATCACTAAACAATCTTTTTTTTTTTTTTTTTTTTTTAAAAGAGCACAGTTATCACATGACTCATGACACTGACCCTTGCTTCATATTTTATTGAAGAAAAACGCAACGGGCCACAAATTTTCTTTCATAGAAAATAAACCAATAGCAATACTACAAATTATTCAACTGTAACATCATTCACAGGGTTACAGTAAATGTACATTTATACAAAATCCAGAGCCTCCTGCTTCACTCACAGTGGTCATGGTGGACAGTACAGTGTGTGTATGACGGGTTAATACCAATGAAAGTGTGCACATACTATTGTATGCGTGTACATGGCCTAATCCACAATCATATATTCACAAAGAAATGGATCTTTTATCAAATAGAGGGTGAAAAGAAAAAGAAATAATTAAAAATAGTGAAAAAGATATACATGAAGGTATTTTCTAATATATTAACATATGTACATTCTTTTCATACAACCTTTCCGATATGATTCTGTCCTCCAATTATGGTAATGACATATTTAAAGAAAAAGAAAAAAATCACAATGACAGTCCATTGAGCCTGAAATGAGTTTTTTTTTTTTTTTTTAATTCCCTTTATGAAGATGATGCCTGGAGCTTAAATGAATTGTTAAAATTTCACTCAAAAGGAGAATAATGGTTTCGCAATAAGAAATAATGCAGCTTACAAATCCTGCACCTTCAGTTTTTGATTTTACATATAGAAGGTTGCCCAACACTCTAAAAAATGCAGATCAAGGTAATATGAAAGCATGGAATAAAGATATAGGCATAAATAATGTGGAACATAACCATTAACAGTTTGTCAGGCAAAGCTTTACAAAGGGCACAGCAGTCTGAGCCTAGGGAGGAAAAGAAGTGAAGGTGGGTAAAATAAGTGTCAGCGCTTAGAGAGAGAGACAAAAATACATGAGATTCAGACCTATTAAGAAAGTGAACAAGAGTATTTCTATACATGTGAAAAGTGTTTAGATGTGGAAGACCAGTGAACAAGTTGATAGGAAGCACATTCACTTTAAAAGAGACCATGTCACAGTGTCAAAGTGTCAACTCAACAACTATTTTGGGTTACAAATGTGCCGTGCTCCGGGAAGAGCAATAGATTAGAACTGTAACTGCTTATTAACCAACACAGTATATACTGAAAACAACAAACAAGCAAGCATGTATTTTGTAAAGTATTTTACAGTAATGCTGAATATGTTGTGAAGTTTAATGTGTAAAGCATGTCGAAGATGAAAAATAAATCTGTCCAAGTGTGGTCGGTGAAGTCTTTTCACTTAGTCCAAGCTCATACGGTCAAAATTAACATTTGCCACGCCACTAAAATTCAGATAAACTGCACAAAACTATACCAATAAGGGAGCATCTTGATATTAAATTCATTATTCATTATTAAAAAAAAGACAAAAAAAAAAAACAAAGATTAAAGACTACAGCAGACTTGTAGTCTTTTCTAATGTGTCTTTTAGGGTTTTTCTCCTTTCATCTCATTCTTTAATTTCATGAGCTGCTTCCTTGGTGGCAAGAACTTAATACTATTTCATGTGGACAGAAAAAGGGTACAAAATAAGGCCTGGAAATGAATGGAACAAGACAAAGAGAAGACAGGGACATTTAAAGTGTTCAAAACCAGCTATGTTCATGCTAATTTTATGTTTGATAATAGTTTGTCAGACATCTAACAGTTCTTACAACAAAAAATAATTAGAGTTTCTAATGCTTTAAAGTAACTGGACACCAAATTGTACCCTATTTGTGAAGTGCCAGACATGTATACAGTTGTGGATAAAATTATTTGCACCCTTGGTAAATCTGATGTGAAAATAAATCTGCATTGTTTATTCTTTTATTGAAGTAAAACTGAATGTGAATGAGGGAAAAATCACATTATGAAAATGTTTTTCTCTAATACATGTTGGCTACAATTATTGGCACCCCTAGAAATTTTAATGAGTAAAATATCTCTGAAGTATATCCCCTTTATATTTACATTTTTAGCACACCAGAGTGACTAGGAGCATGAAATTGTCCAGACATGACTTCCTGTTCCACAGGAGTATAAATATCAAGTAACACAAAGGCCAACTTCCCTTAATCGTCCGTCACAATGGGTAAAACAAAAGAATATAGTTATGATGTGCAGCAAAAGATTGTTGAGCTTCACAAAATAGAAAGTGGTTGTAAGAAAATCAAAAGCAAAAAAATTTAAAAATTAAAATTAAAAAGTTTGAGTGGCCAAAGACTCTCCAAGGATCACAGCTGGAGAATTGCAGAAAATAGTTGAGTCTTGGGAAAGAGAAGAAAAAAAAAAAAAGAAAAAAGAAAAAATTTCAAACAGCACCTATATCAAGTTGTTGGGGAGGGTTTCAAGAAAAATCCTCTGCTCTCATCTAAAAACAATCTCCAGGATATTCAGTTGTCAGACAAGACTGGAGCTTCAAACAAGATGGGCTTTTATGGTCAGATGAAACAAAAAAAAAAAAAAAAAAAAGAGCTTTTTGGCAGCAAACCCACCAGATGGGTTTGGTGTAAACAGGGATAAAAAGTACCCCATGTGTACGGTTAAATATACTGCTGGATCTTTAATGTTGTGGGCTTATTTTTCCGCTGGAGGTCCTGGACATCTTGTTCAGATACATGGTATCATCGATTCTATCAAATACCAACAGATAAAAAAAATCAATACTTGACAGCCTCTGCTAGAAATCTTATAATGGGTCAAGGCTGGATCTTCCATCAGGACAATGATCCAAAACAAACATCAAAATCAACACACACACAAAAAAAAAAAAATGGGTCACTGAGCACAAAATGAAGATTCTGCCATTGTCATTCCAATCCCCTGACCTGAATCCTATTGAAAACTGAAGAGGAGAGTGTATCAACATGGACTTGGATCTGGAGCAAGGATGGGCAAGTCGGTCCAGGTCTGCCACTGTCCTGCCTAGTTTAGCCCTAACCCTGATCAAACACACCTGTCCAAGCTAATCAATGTCTTCAGGATTACTAAGCTATACGCAGGTGAGTTTTTTTTTTATCAGGGTTGGAGCTAAACTCTCCAGGACCGACGCTGCCCATCCCTGATCTGGAGAGATTCTGTATGGAGGAATGGTCTCTGATCTCTTGTCAGGTGTTCTCCAAACTCATTAGGTGTTATAGGAGAAGACTCAGAGCTGCTATCAAAAGGAGGTTGCAAAAAGTATTGAATAAAAGGGTGCCATTAATTGTGTATTAGTGAAAAACATCTATTTCATAATGAGATTTTTCCCCGTTTTCAATTTTTTTACTTTAATGAAAGGTTACATTTTTGTGAATTTTTTTAATAAATTGTCAAAAGGATTAACAATGCAGATTTATTTTCATAGGCTTCTTTGTTCATATTTATCAAGGGTGCCAATAATTCTGACCAGGACTGTATATACACAAATAATAATATTGTATGTATACATATACATATAAATACAAGAATCAAAATATCAACAGGAAAATGTAGGGGGAACAAATACGGAAAACTTTTTTTAAAACTGATTAAAAAAAATCAGATTTAAAATTAAATCCGGCCTGCACTACTATTCAATTAAGGTGGCAGGCTCTGTGAGGAAATTAGCACTTGAAGTGCCTCCGATATGTGACAAAAAACATCTGCAGTACAACACTGGTGCATGATTATATGGTCAAGTGGAAAATAATGGTGTTATAAAGTATAAAACAAATAAATAAAACTCATGAAGAAAATAAAAAAATATTCATCACATTACTTTGTACAAAAAAACCCCAATATCATACTGAACCAGTACTGGTTTCTTTATCTACTATTCACATAGTTGAATTTCTATAATAGTCCTCATATTGGCATGTGCTGCCAGCTCAAGATCCATCACATGGATCATTCCCCATCATACATGACTATCACACATGTATAATTGTTTCTCCTTTTTTTCTTGCTATTAGTCCATAGTCTATTTCAGATGCACACCGAGACAACATTTTTTAATTTTAATGTATCCTTTTAACACATTTCTGGTGAGTATGGATGAGAACCAAACCGTATCAAAGAGTAAAGGGTATATACTGGTATATATGATCAAAATCTAATTTGATCTCATCTAATGAGATTGCAGATTTACCCACAGAACTAACAGCCAAAATAAACTTCATAAAATAACATGTGATAGTGGCTACATTTACATGCTTAAACAACCTTTTCTTCCCTTTTATTCTGAATATGAAAACATCACGTGCGCTAAATTCATAAATTTCCCTCCCACTTGCAACGGCATCTCTTCTCTTCTCTGAAGACGTGCTCACTGGCATGAGGGTGGAACAACCTGTCATTCACATGAGATCACAGCAATAGCAAACCATCACCTAACATTTGTTCTTGTTTGAGAAGCGTTTTCACTTGGATATATGTCACAATAGGGAAGAAAAGACTATCGCAACTTCGGTTTCATGCTGACTTTAAATGTCTATGAAATAACAGATATATTAACATTTGAAAAGACATAAAGAGGCTTTTATGTGGCTTATTTGAAATACTGCAAAGTCACAGATAATACACGAACATAAACTTGCATGTAAATGCAGCCAGAATGACATTTATGGATAGTTTTGACCATTGGAAAGGCTTCAGCTTGCCTTTGGTGTGCTGGTGCGGTACTGAGACCATAGTGGTCTTGTGGTGATCAGTTCTTGATCATCCCCAGAGAAAGAGACAACTTCTGGGCTCTGGACACAGGGCTTACTGAGGGGGGGCGGGGGTGTCTTTCTGTGAGGAGGTCCACAGGGGTCTGGTGTGCACAGGCTGGTCCAATCCTCCACTCCTAAGAATCAAACCTCCACTGACTGTATCTGGTTCATTTGGGCACGCATCATCTGCACACTGTTGAGAATCTTCTTCTGGTGACCGGCTAGTGTTACTCCCACCCTCAGAATATCACTGTGAGGACAGAAAGAGGGCGTAAGAGAAACAACTGCATAATGTCGTCATCAAAGAATGATCTAAGCAAACAAGGCTATCAATCAAATTTGCAGTAATAAGTTTCCGGTGGCTACAGCATCTGGTCCTGTAACTTATTAAAGAAAATTATCGATATGAATACAGAAGATAGTGAAAACATACTCCATAGTCATTTGAGACACGGCTTCAAAGGTAGTGAGGTCTTCATTGGCAAAGTTCTCCTTGTACTGGCCCATTTTGATGGCATCCAGCCATTCATCCACTGTGCTGAAGCTGGAGAAGTCTGGTGTGCTGCGGTCCAGCAGAGGTAGATGTACGCTGTAAAACACAAACAGAATCAACATCACTGGGATAGGAACTCGCATAACGTGCATTTAAAAAAAAGTGTATTCTTCAAAATTCAAAATAAAGTATCTCAGACCATTTGACCTAGTTGAAGGAATTAAAAATGACACACTACAATGCATAATTCATAATAACATGCACTACCGTTCAAAAATGTGGAGTCTGTAAGATTTTGTAATGTTTTTGAAAGAAGACTCTTCTGATCACCAAGGCTGCATTTATTTGATAAAAATACAGTAAAAACAGTAATATTGTGAAATATTATTACATTTTAAAATAACTGTTTTCTATTTTAATATATTTTAAAATGTAATTTATTCCTGCAATGGTAAATCTGAATTTTCAGCATCATTACTCTTCAGTGTCACATGATCCTTCAGAAATCATTCTAATATGGTGATTTGGTGCTCAAGATACATTTTTTATTATTATAATCAATGTTGAAAACAGTTGTGTACTTAGTATTTTTTGTGGAGACCGTGCTACATTTTTATTCAGGGTTATTTGAAGTTCAGCATTTATTTGAAATAGAAATCTTTTGTAACATTATAAATGTCTTTACTGTCCTTTTTGATAAATTTAATAAATCCTTGAATAAAATTATTTATTTACAAATAAAAATTGTATTGACCCACAAATTTTTAAACAATAGTGTACATAAAAAAATAAATAAAAAAAAAAGTAAAATAAAAATCAGGCCTTCTCTGAGATATAGGTGTCTTTTATGGACCAATCATGACCAATCCTTGAACCTGTTTGTACTGGCACAATGAAAACAAACCAAACCATCTCACCAAAACAACGTTTTGACGTTTAGAATTTTATTTGTAATCCACTGAAAAGCATTTCTTGCAAGTTCTGACTAGGGACGGATTATGACGTGGTCGTACCCTGGACACGGACCTGTCTAAAGGCTCTCCGATGCTCCAAAATATTGTTTTGGGGGAATGGGGGGAGGTATGAGTGGTGTGGTGATCTGATTTATCATTGTGTGGGGGTGAGGGGTGTGGTTAGGGCCTTTTAAAGGGATAGTCCACCCAAAAATGAAAATTCTGTCATCATTTACTCACCCTCAAGTTGTTTCAAAAGAATGTTGGTAACCAAGCAGATCTCGCCTCCCATTGACTACAACAGTGTTTTTTTCCTACTATGGGAGTCAATGGGAGGTGAGATCTGCTTGGTTAAAAAATATCTTCCGAATATCTTCTATTGTGTACATCAGAACAAAGAAATGTACAGGTTTGGAACAACTTGAGGGTGAATTAAAGATGACAGAATTTTCATTTTTGAGTGAATTATCCCTTTAACCCCACATAATTAATGACACTCCCCTTCTTCCCATAGTCATATGACTCTCACTTTAAACATTCACGTTACATGGCCCCTACACTGTTTACAGTATAACTTTGTTTGCCTATATATAAGTTTATAAACTTGTGTATAAAATATAGAAAAAAACATCTCTTTAAGATGAAAATTAGGCAAAAATCACTTCAAAATAGAGTAATTTAAAACTAGATGGAGATTTTTCTGAATTCTAATTATAAAGTTCAGACTAATACCAGTGCTAAGGATACTGAATTCTAATAATATTGGGGTTTTCTTTTCTTTTTTACACAGACTAATGAATTGAATACAATTCAGTACTCAGTGCTTGCTGTCCCCTTCAAGCCTGTGTTGACCCAAAATAAAATCTCTTACCCTGAAGAGAGAGGGGTGGTGGCCTTCAGGCTGCCAGGATTACGTATCATCTTATCCAGAGTGTTGACAATCTGACTGAATTTCGGACGGTTGTTTCTGTCCTTCTGCCAGCAGTCCAACATTAGTTGGTGAAGTGCATTTGGACAGTCCATAGGAGGAGGTAACCTATAATCCTGCTCGATTGCATTTATTACCTGGGGGGATGGGAGAAGAAATGACTAAATAAAGAATACATCAGAAACCTCACAAAATCATTCTAAACAAACACATTTATACATATGTTCTTAAATGCACTTGCAGTTATTGTTTCATGACATCATTTGTCCACTAGGGGACATCCTTATCCAGCTCTTCGTGAATGTACAGTAGCTTGATGAAAACTATCATCTATAATCATCAATATGACCATGTAATCATATAAGAATTGATTCCATACATCTTGATTGCTCATGTCCCAGTACGGTCGCTCTCCATAGGACATGACTTCCCACATTACGATCCCATAGCTCCACACATCACTCGAGGATGTGAACTTCCTATATTGAATGGCCTCGGGAGCAGTCCATCGTATTGGAATTTTCCCTCCCTGTGTGGACACTGAATTTAGTTAGGAACTGAACACAATGCGTTAGCATGAAATATTAGGTGTTGCCACATTGCATCAGGCCATATGACCCACTGAACACACACTCACCAGGGCACTTGTGTATGTAGGATCTGACGTGTCATCTTCCAGAAAGCGAGAAAGCCCAAAGTCAGATACTTTGCAGACTAAATTGCTGTTGACCAGTATGTTGCGGGCAGCCAGATCGCGATGTACGTAGTTCATGTCACAGAGGTATTTCATGCCAGCTGCAATGCCACGCAACATGCCGACCAACTGAATGACAGTGAACTGGCCATCATTTTGCTAAGAGGACATACAGAGAAACATATGAAAAATATTAAAATACTATATATTAAAATTATGTGTATAAGGATGCACATATATTTCTTTTCTACATTAAGAAAGAAAGGCATTATAAAATCAGTCTTTCTAGCAAAACTTCTTTGTTCTGTGAGCTTGTGTCATAATCTTGTGACAAAACATCTAGACTTCAGTCCAGCTGTGCCTCTCGGCAGACACATCTGGGCCCTGCCCAGTGGGATCCTGGGTCATTTAAAAGCAGCACAAGGACAAAGCTGTCACACATTGTGAGATAAAAAGCTGAACTGAATAGATTTTTGGGAAATGTGTACATGTAGGCAAAAATATCTTTTTTTTTTTTTTATTTAGATGCAATAAATCTAAATGTATAGAATTCAAAAACAAATGTGGCTTGTAAATAATTTAGATAAGGGGGAAAAAAAAACTCTAGAAATGTGTGATTATTGCAGGTTATCATAATAAAAATGGCACATGCTGCCCAAAAGGGGCACTTATGATTTTTTTGGAATAAAAAATTAAAGCACAAAAAAATACAACACCATTGAAAAGTTTGGGGTCAGTAAATGTATATTTAGCTAAGAAACATCAAATTGATCAAATGTGACAGTAAAGCAATTTATAATATTACAAAAAAAATCTATTTCAAATGTTTCTTGAGCACCCAATCAGCATATTAGAATGATTTCTGAAGAATCATGTGATACTGAAGACTGGAGTAATGGCTGCTGAAAACTAAGCTTTGACCTTACAGGAATAAATTATATTATAAAATATATTCAAATAGAAAACAGTTATTTAAAATAAATTAAATTAAATTAAACATTTCCTATTACTGTTTTTACTGTATTTAAATTAAATAAATGCAGCCTTCTTTCAAAATCTTACTTTTGAATGGTATTGTAAATATTTCTTTTGGGAAAAAAAAAAAGAGTAAATGTACAATAAAATACAAGCTATTTTATTTCTACATAGAGCGGGTTACATCATGGTGGCGGCCATGTTGAGATCACATGACTAGCCGAATTCACTTGTTGAACAAAAAAAACATCAACGGCTAACTGTGAATAGAGCGTTTTTAAAATGGCATCGGTAGCTAAAAACTTTTTTTTTTGTGTGATAATGCATCCACACCACTAGGTGTCAATAAGTCAAAATTTAACTTACAAAACTTAAGTGCACTTTTAATGTTGCAGTTATTTTCTTGCATCAACATCGAAACTTACCCGAAGGAAGGAGTCCAGTGATCCGTTCTCCATGAATTCAGTGATGATCATTACTGGAGTACTCTTGGTCACCACTCCCTCCAGGTGGATGATGTTGGGATGGTCGAACTGCCCCATGATGCTGGCTTCGCTCAGGAAGTCCCGCCGCTGCTTCTCAGTGTAGCCTGATTTCAGAGTCTTGATGGCCACCAGAATCTCCCTCTTTCCAGGAAGCCTGAGATTACCACTACATACCTCTCCAAACTCACCTAGAAAGTTATTCCATATATAGACCAGTTGATTACACCTCAGGAAATGCAACATAAAATTCAATCAGATGAAAATAATTAAATTAGCAGCCTGGTTTACTAAAACATTGTTGCTCTTTTAACAATAATTAAAGGTGCAAACACATCAAGAGCTCCAGGCTTTTGCTAGATTGCAGCTGCTTTCTAATTAACGGCTGATTTGCTTATAAGCAGTCGACTATCTAGATGAGATGCAAAAATGTTGGTTAGACTGCAAATTAGCACTCTATGCAATTCAGGCATATTAAAATTTTCCTAATTGATGTGAACGGTGACATTCACCTGCACCAATGACTTGCTCGATTTTCACACAGGTCACGTCTATTTCTTTGGCAAACTCACGCACTGCCTCATTGGGATCCTCATATGTGAAAGGATCAATGTAGATCTTCATTCCTGGAGACACTTGGAAAAAGAAACAGGAGCTGCAGCGTATTCAACAGAAATATATGGCATATATTGTAATAATTATATTTCAATGATTCTTGAGAGATGGGGTGGGACAAAATTAGTTTGGAAATATTATTATATTATATTACATTACATTATGTGCTTGTTTTCACAACCATGATGTCACAAAATTATAAATATACCAGTATTCATTGACTTTTAAAATGAATTTATTTTAAAATAAAAAATTTTTTCCACTGCTGTAGCCTGTTTTGTTCCTTATCTCAAGAATCAGATATGTTTATTTAAATTATATAAATAACAATTAAATTATATGTGAATATTGTAATACCCATCAATACAATATGACACTGACTCATATGGCAAACAAGCTAAATAATAAAGTGGGAGCATGCAAGCACTCTAGGAGAGGACATGAAGCACAAATTAATGATGGTTTCTGCATGTATATGCTGAGTCAACTAGCTTAAAGGTGCAATATGTAAGAATTTTGGCCAGTGTTATATATTTTGTTCACTTGAGTACTCAAAATATCCCAAATGTTTCCAACTATTTGTAAATCGTGAGAAAATTGCAATTTTAACCAAGGCTCCGGGACGTGTGAGGAGTCGCCTGTCAATTGTGTCATACCTGCGTTACCCTCGGTTTCCGGTTTTACTTCGTAGAAATCATGGAAACACCAAAGACGCTTTAATATTTACATGTTTTAATATATATAATTTAATATTTAACTCTTTTGATATATTTAAAGACAGAAAACTAATTGTTGTTATATAGCTCAACACGTTTAGTCTTACGGTTTAAATCTAATTTTCTTAATTTTTTGTGAGTACCATGCTTTGCCATGCCTCAGAGAAAAACACTATTTTGTGAAGTAGCTAACATAGCATAATCAGATGCAGCTTTATTTTTAGTAACAGTAATACAGCATTTTCTCCATCATACAATACGTTTTAAAATTAATTGCATGCCATTTATCAACACAAGCCATCCAGCATTTAATTTGATATTATAAAATCGATCTAGTTTACTGCAGTGTGCAACAGTGTCTCACAGCAGCCACCGAGCGAACGCACAGAGTAACGTTATAGCATTTTCAACACACTCAAATGTATCTAATATGATAAACAGAGCTGTGTTACCTCATACTCATGACCGGAAAAGCGGCAGCAGCGCCGGCGACTGTGGCATAATAAAAGTTCCGCTGCTCGCGGAGTGTGTTGCGCAATCGCTTCAGCGGCCTCGTTCAGCTCCCACAACACTCGGTCCTGCTCTGCTTTATACTACAGTAACGTTAATAATCGCATCCATGAACATGATTTGTTCCAGAGTCCTATCCCAATTCTTTTCCACCGGCTGTGAGGTGAAGACCACATGTCCCAAGATTCCACGCTCAAACTTGGCGTCATCAAGCTACGCCTTTGTTTTGAATAGGCCTCTAGCGACCTCTAGCGGACAGAAAATCTTACATATTGCACCTTTAAGTGCTCATTTTACCAATATCATATGGACACATTCCAATACACTGCAGTTCATAATGTGGGATTGTGTGGTAAAGATCTTCAAATTGTAAATAAAATTGTGCTGTGGTTTCAATGTTTATGTGTGCTGTGCAGCAGTCTGCTGTTTTCATTTAATGATTTGAGTCTTGTTTAAAAAAAATCAAGTAAATATTATAAGCACAAATGAAATATTCCATATATGTCTGAATGGTTTACTCACTGTGGCCGCTGGTGTAATGCTGCAGCTTGTCAGTGTATTCAGACTCTGTCCTTTCGCTGCCTCTCCTGATGAGACCCCAACAGAAAAAGAAGAGAAGTCAGAAGAAAAACTGTCAAGCACTTAGTTTATGAGAGAAAGTATATAAAACTGTTCAGTTTTAATTTATTCCAGATCATGATTACCAACAGACTCACCGATTACAGACGATAATGAGCACAACCACAGCGATGAGAAAAACAACACCAGCAGCAGCAGAGCCAATAATGAGGGGCAGTTTCTCTTGCAGGCTGGAGTTATACTCCTCTTCAGATGTACACATGGCAGACACAAAATCAGATCAGTTAGGAAGATTTTTAAATCACAAAAGCCTATAACATTTATTTAAAAAAAATAAAATAAATAAAACATACAAACACAATCTGCTTGGAGGTTTCAGCAGACCTGCAGGAAACACTGTAATTTCCCCTGCTTTAACCAAGTAAATTTTAGGTCTAACACTTTAAATATGAAGATTAACATTTGAAATTCAGAGGTATTCATCTAAATGTTGGCAAAAAATCAAGATACACATGCAAAATGTTTGGGGTTGGTAAGATTAAGTCTCTTATGCCCACCAAGGCTGCATTTATTTGATCAGAAATACAGCAAAAACAGTGATATTTTGAAATATAACAATTTAAAACTGTTTTCAATTTTAAAATGTAATTTTCAGCATCATTACTCCAGTCTTCAGTGTCACATGATCTAAACATTCTTAAGCTGTTAAATCATCTTCAACTATCAACTGTCAACACATCTTATATGTGTCAACAGTCAGTTTCTGGATTTTGTCATACATGAAAAGGAGCACAAAAGGTTGCAATGCCCCTTTTGCCCCCTCAGATCTGATTTCTGATTTATGCCCCCTCAGTTGCCATATATGATCACACCAGTGCATCACGTTATCAACTGCTAAATTTAAATGTGCTTTTGCGCTTTGGCTGGCGCTGAGCCAGAGACGGACACGCTCAGCGCTTTTCATATATCAACTATTCAGTGTTTTCAACCACATTATGTTTATTTTAGGTTTCAGACATTTAAATGCACGTAAGTACTAGCAAAAAAAACATGTATAGTATACATGTATAAATACAAACTGATTTCTATAGAAGCAGCAATCCTTTCAATTATTTTATTCATATCAGATACACATTGTATAGGTAACTATACAGTTTACTCTATTCTTCTCCCAGTTCATCAGCCACTTACTTTTATGTATTTTGGGAGAAGTGGATGAATTTATGTGATGTATATCCAACAGATCTGATTCTCTGAATTGCGGTGCAAACTAACATGGCGGGAATACGAAATAAAAGCGTAACATCTTTCACCCCCCCTCAAGAATTAAGAATGCCCACCCCAGTTTGTGTGTCCTGGCGCCAGCTCTGGACATGCCAGAAAATCTTCTAATGCCCACAAAACAAATAAATGTGTTTCTAAGTAGCAAAGTGCAACCTTGCTGTCAAATTTTTCATGAATGTTTCCATTTTCTTGAGTTGGTATTGGAAATAAACAGCATGCTGTGATGGCTTGGCCACTGGCTCATGATTCTGGCTCTGCCATTGGCACACAGATCTAAAGTTGTCCTCCAACTGACTAAGGTTAATGTCATTTCAGAGACAGGAAAGCAGTATTTCCCAGACTGAGGCACCATATTAACTGTTGACATTTTCATGGACTTGTACAGAAATAATCAGACTATTATTTAGGACAGCAAAACAAAAAAATGTCTAGTTTCAAAAATCTGTTAAAGTCCAGTACCTTCAGTCATTGTTTGGAAGTACATCTTCCCACTGAAACGTCCAAAGCCCGCCACTGTTCGGGCCCGTACCTGGAACACGTAGATGGTCCCCTGCTTTAGGCCCCGGATAACTGCTGTATTAGTCTGACTCCGCAGCAGAGAGGAGTTTGACTCAGCCATATTCTAGATTTGGACCAAAGATCAGAGATCATCACAAAATAAAAGCCATATAGAAATCTACATTACCGTTACTACATTATTATAAAATGGTGCACATTTTTGAAGAAAGTCAATGAATCTAACAGTCTAAATGAACTAAATTAATTTAAGCTTGAACAAGTACAGAACCAATAAATCCCAAAGTAATTGTTGTTGTTGAAAAGGCTTATTGCTTTGAAGTTCACCTCAGTTTAAGTTCATTGAATGTTTTATTTTTTTGAGAGAAGAGGATCATTTTCAGTATGTTAGAATGTGACGACTTATTACCTTCTCATAATATTGCAGCTCGTAGTCCAGAATGACTCCATTGGGCTGGTCTGGCTGGGACCAGGACAACGTGATACTGTCCACAGCTCGACTGACCTGATGCATGATTGACACAGCAGATGGAGCTGTGGAGAGGATGATGAAACAAAGGAAACAAATGAGAAATTATATGTAGCTGGATACATAAAGTGTAAGAGTTCACCTGAGAATCTTTTCATGAAGAATGAACTCATAATAAAGATTACATTAGAGTGGTTCTCAATCCTGACTGTATTTATATCACCATAGGATCTCAGCCAAACCAAGGACCTTTTGTAAATTTATAACGACTTTCATTAAGAACATTAAAATTGGTACACCGTATAATCCTTAATAGATCATTTAGAAAGTTACTTAAAATGAATCATGAAAATATGTCTTCGATATGTTTTATATAGTATGTCAGCAAGAACTTTTTTTTTTTAAAGAAATTAATACTTTTATTCAGCAAGGATGCATTAAATTGATCAAAAGTGACACTAATATTTTTCTAAAACAAAAAGATTTCTATTTTAAATTAATGCTGTTATTTTGAACTTTCTACTCAAAATCCTAAAAACAAAACCAGTTTCATCAGAAATATTAAGCAGCATCTGTTTTACATTGATAATAATAAGAAATATTCCTTGAGCAGCAAATCAGCATATTAGAATGATTTCTGAAGGATCATGTGACACTGAAGACTGGAGTAATGATGCAAAAAATTCAGCTTTGTCATCACAGAAATAAATTATATTTTTTAAATTCTGTACATTTTTAAATTCTGTAATGATGCAAAAAATTCAGCTTTGCCATCACAGAAATAAATTATATTTTTAAATTCTGTACATTAAAATAGAAAACAGTTCAATTGTACTTTAAAATGTAAAATATTTTAAATAATTGTAATAATATTTCACAATTGTAGTGCTTTTACTGTTTTAGTCAAATAAATGCAGCATTTACTGTAAACCCTAACACTCAAAATAATAAATTGGTTTGAGTCGGGCAAGCTCAAATTAAACAAATTACTTGAATCAAATTAACTTTTATGAGTTTTTAGAACTTTCTTTTTCTTTTGAGTTCACGAAACTGACACATTTTAAGTAATTGTTTCATTGTTTTGAGTTTTATGAACTTGTTTCTTTTAATTTAGACAAATTTACCTGAAACTGGTCTGAGATTTCTATTTCCCAGCATGCTTTGCCCTGACACTCGAAAGGGAGAATAAAGTTAAGAGCAATTAAAATATATGGGTACAAAACTGAAATCTTTCGTAACTTAAAAACATTGATGTAACTGATTACCTCAAATTTTATTGAGTTTTACCAACTTATTCGGGTTTACAGTGTTGGTGAGCATAAGAGACTTCTTTCAAAAACATTTTTAAAAAATCATATCGACCCTAAACTTTTGAACGGTTGTGTTCATCTTCAACAGAACCCCTGGAGTACCTTCATGGACCTCTGGTTGAAAACCCTAAGTTTAGATAATGAATGAAGGGAGTTCACTACTTTTGAATTCTGGAAAGCACCGCAACAGCATATAAAATTCTCCCTAAGCACAACACCATTTCCAACAAAGATCAGCTATAATGTCTATAGTTCTGGAGCTAGAGCTCAAATGCTAACTGGCCTCTGCGTAGCACTCACAGTTCCCTGGCACCTGTGTCGTTTTTGATATAGAGGAGCCATTATATCAACTGCAGCTTCAGGCTGACTACTAACTGGAAAGAAAGACTCTGGAAGCCCATGTAACACTTCATTATCATTTACAAGCTTGAAGAAGCAAAAAGACAAGCGTGAAAGCTGGCAAACACTATGGCTGCTGGTAAAACTGCACTCATGGTTTAAAGATCAAACAAATCACAGTGCCTTAAAGCCAATCGATGCCTTGTACATGAAGGTTGCTCCTGGCATGCGTGCTTGGGTTTGTAGGGAGGAAAATTATTTTGTTTATATGCCAAATACTGATTCCCCAGACATGCGTGATAAAATATAATAGGTAAGACAATATCTCAGCGTTTTAAGACCATTGATTTTAATCATTTTCAAAATAAATTGGTCAAATAAATGATACTGATACTCTTTCACATGTGCCATCTCAGTGTAATTAATGCTGTTAAGCCCAAAGAAAGACGTTTTATACGTTGTATTTATAGTTGGCATAAAGTTGATGGTTGATTGCTTTGAGAGTTCGAGGCCTCAGGTTGTTATGTGTTCTCTGTTGCCGATCAGAGATCAGGAATATTAAGCACACAATGCTGTGTAAAAAATATGTCTTGTGCTATTTAGTTTCTCTGTAAACTTCGATCCTGAGCTTTGATTAAGTGTTTTTCCATGAGCTAGTTTCGATGGGCAGAACAGTCCCAGTGTCTTGATTTACTGCACTGAATGGTGGGATGGTGTGTGAGGAGGATGGGATTGTTGAGAAGTTGAGCGTGCCGTTGTGTATTTTGGAGAGATTCATCCAAACAACACTAGGAAAGACAGATGTGATTAGACTAGCACTCTAAATAGGAAGACGAACCATTTCAAACAATCACAAAATTCAATTCCTCAGACGCATGTAACTTTTTAACCCCCATAATTTGCAAAAAATGCTGATGACAGGACCGCAATCTGGGGCATTATTAAAGACAAGCCAGTCAAACTGTCATCATTTACTCACCCTCACGTCTTTTGAAACTGGCATATCTTTTTTTCTTTAGCGAAATACAAAAAAATAGAAGTTTAGAGGAATGTTCAAGCTGCTCTTTTTCATGCAATGAAAGTGAATGGTGACCAGCAATATTACAAATTAAATTTCAGTCTTTCCTTCACACAAACTACCATATGGTTTCAGAAGACTTGGAATGTAGTGCACAAGTTGTACGGACCACTTTTATGGTGCTTTTATGTTTTTGTTTGTTTGTTTGTTTGGTTGGTTTTTTTGGCTCTTTTTTTTGGAGCCCCTGGTCACCAGTCAGTTTACTGAACAGTATGAATATTCTTCAAGATTTCTTCTTTATTGTTCTGTGGAAGAGAGAAAGTTGTTTTAAACAATATGAAGATCAGAAAATGATGACCGAACTTTACTTTTTTTTTTTGGTGAACTGTCATTGGTACGCTTATAAAAGAGATATGATTGACTTTGGTTAAAATTTACTAGCAAGATCCTGAAAATGTATAGAAAATAAAAAGTTTTTAAAGAAGTCTTTAATGCTCATATATTTATTTAATCAAAAAATACTGTAAAAACAGTAATATTGTGAAACATTATTACAATTTGAAATAACCATTTTCTATTTTATTTATTTTTTCTGTTTTTTTTTTTTTCTATTTCAATTTGTGTAACTGTATTTTAAAATGTAATTTATTCCTGTGATGGCAAAGCTGAATTTTCAGCATCGTTACTCCAGTCTTCAGTGTCACATGATCCTTCAGAAATGATTCTAATATGCTGATTTTGTGCTCAAGAAACATTTGTTAACACTTTACAATAAGGTTTCATTAGTTACCTACTTCAGTTAACATGAACTAAGAATGAACCGTACTTCTACAGCATTTATTAATCTTAGTTAATGTTACTTTCAACATTTACTAATACATTATTAAAACCAAAAGTTGTATTTGTTAACATTTTTTAATGCACTGTGAACAAACAATGAACGACTGTATTTGTATTAACTAACTAACTTTAATAAATATTGTATTAAATAATACTTGTTAAATAAAAGTATTCATTTCTTTATTAAAAAAAAAAAAAAAAAAAAAACACAACACTACAATGTTTCAAAGGAAATGCAGTTTTCTAAAGTTGAAGAAACCCCAGAACGTCTGGAGAGAATCCCCCACAGGTATGTGCCTATAAAATAGTGCAAGTCATAATATATGAAAATAAGTTCTCTTGGTTTGATGAGATGATCGGTTTTCCAAAGAGTCTGCAGTAAGTGGTACTTCATCATTCCGCTGCTCTCTTTGACTGCAATTTATGAGAAATACAAGTAGTACCCTCGCAGTTAAAAAACATAAATTCATATGTCCTTGCGGTATTCTGGAGGAGAATAAGAGGAACCGATTACGAGCATTTCCATCTGAAATGGATCTCAGAATAATTCTTTTCTCCACAAGAATTTCCACTGTGGCAACTGACAAAGCAATTTCCTAGTTGATCACAGCTTAAAACAATGTATCAAAGACTTGAAAACATTAATGGGAATACCTACAAGCCTAATGTTTCCAAAATGGAGGTTCTTATGGTATCAAGAAACATGTTTTTTATATTCTTAAAAATTCCTTCCCTGAGGCTAAATCTAAAAATCAAACTTTTTTTCAAAAGTAATAATTTTCTTATACTGTTTTCACTTATTTACTTTTAGGACCCTTCCTAACTTGATTTGCACATTATGACTTATATAAAAAACATTATCTTGTACTGTAAGTTTTTCAGAGAAACATTATTAATAAATCCCTGAGCATGGGAGGACGTTTATAGTTCCTGAGTGCATGTAAACCCGTTGCTGTTGAGCTCACACTTAGGCTCTGGCTGAGCAGCCGGTCCTGGCATTGTCCCTCTCTCTGTGTTTGGGGGACGCGGGTGGTGTGAGGTGGATTTTTGTCTTTTAATGGCAGCAGTGAAGCGGTAATGTGGACTGACAGGCACACCGGTGGAGCCCCAGCCTCCAGTGATAGGGCCAGCGAGTTCACTGCAGCACAGCCGGGGGCACGGCTCTCATTAAAATGCTCTATTAAACACTATTATGTTCCTTTTGAACTGGCTCTTTTTGACTGACATTTAAAATCCCTGTACAGAGCAATATGAGTGTTGTGGACTAGCTTTCAGTTCTCTGATAAAATTGATGGAACATGAGAAACCTGATCAGGTGAAGATTAAAAGATGCAAACACATCAGTTTCATGATGAAGTCCTATAATACTTCAAGCAGCAGGGGGAAAAAACTGGGCAACATGAATAGTGAGATTCACAGAGATACTAGTGTGACTACAAAATGTGCAATACAACATATTTTCAAAATCAGCAGGGATATAAAGATGACAATAGATAAATGTAGATCACAAGATAATTTTGGATTAGGACCCCCAGGGGGCTGAAAGAGGGGTGCTATAGGGGGTCAGCAGAGAGGTTAAAAATGTAATAAATAGATAAACTAAGTTACAGGGGTCATGAATTGAGAAAGCAACTTTTCCTTGAGCTTTTGATATATAAGAGGTCATTGTATTATAAGAATATCCTGTAAGTTTCAGAACTGAAAACTTCCTTGTTGGTCCAATAAAAGCTTTTATTGACACCAGGCAGAGCAAACGACTCATCCCGGAATGTGCCCATAGATAGGTAAAACACCGCCTCCGCAGAAGAAATCAACGCCTACTTCATCATTGCAATGTTAGTCCCGCCCACTGGCGTGTTAGTGAGTTCGCTCGGCGGCTGCTGTGAGACACTTGTTGCACACTGCAGTAAGTTAGATCGATTTTAGAATATTATATTAAAGGCTTGTGTTGATAAATGGCATGCAATTAATTTTAAAACATATTGTATGATGGAGAAAATGCTGTATTACTGTTACTAAAAATAAAGCTGCATCTGATTATGCTATGTTAGCCACTTCACAAAATAGTGTTTTTCTCTGAGGCATGGTAAAGCATGGTACTCAAAAAAACCAAAAAAAAAATCAAGAAAATTAGATTTAAACAGTAAGACTAAACGTGTTGAGCTATATAACAACAATTAGTTTTCTGTCTATAAATATATCAAAACAGTTGTTCCCTTGTCTATTAAAACATGTAATATATTAAAGCGTCTTTGGTGTTTCCATGGTTTCTACAAAATAAAACCGGAAACCGAGGGTAACGCGGGTATGACGCAATTGACAGGCGACTCCTCACACGTTCCGGAGCCTTGGTTGAAATTGCAATTTTCTCACGATTTACAAATAGTTGGAAACATTTGGGATATTGTAAGTACTCAAGTGAACAAAATATATAACACTGGTCTAGTGGTTTTTGGATATTTTACTACAAAAATCTTACATATTGCACCTTTAATGTGATTGTGAATGTCTCAGTTGAGCATTATTTATTTGTACTCAGTTCATTTCACTGTGGATTCTTTGGTAAATCAATCGCATTTCGGATTTGCAAACAGACTTTGACGATATGGACTCGACAGTAATGCAACAACATGCAAGTAAGTGTTAATTCTAATGCCTGATCTGATATGTAATAATTCATGCACAGTCAGATGTTCTTTGTTTATGTGTCAGTAAATCAAAGCAGTGACTAAATGGTCAACTTCACTGTGTTTCTCTTAGGGTGCGTTCACAGGGTGCGTAGTTCGGTTCGTTTGGTTCATTTGGTCCGAACCAAATGAACCAAAGAAAAGAAAGAAAAAATAACATTTAGTCCTGGTCCAATTAGCGTTCAGATTGGCAATTTTATCACCGAACCAAAAGATACTGAACCTAATGGCATAGGGATACGTTCACAACCTGATTGGTCGGATTTTATGACGTATTGACTATTTTGAGATGGAACTTACCAAACATCCAAAACAATGCTGTATGTATAAATGCGCTTGTTGTGTGTGCGCAGCCTGCATATGATGGTATTTTGGCCAGCTGGGAACTTGTGAAGAGCTTATAAAATGTGTAAAGAACTCAAACAGTGGCAGAATCCCTCCGTCACACACAAACATTCTGCTGCGTGGTGACGCGCGTCTGATGCCTGTGATGAGCAAACTCGCGACTATGACGAGAAAAAAACGATATGCGTGAGGATTCTATCCTTTTTAGGGTCTCATCTTCTTGTTTTTGGTTCGTTTACATGTCTTTGGTCCATGTTGCGTTCATATATCATTCGAACCGCACCAGAGTTCGTTTGGAAGCGGACCGAGACCCATCTTTTCAGCGGTCTCGGTCCGCTTGTTTGTTGCGCACCAGGGTTTGGATGGCAGCATTCACATATGTTCAAATGAACCACACTAACAGAGCAATCGCACCAGGGTTCTTTTAATCAAACCAAACATGACAAGTACTAAGTTGAAAATAATCTGTTATTTAATTGGTGATTAAATTATATATAGAAAGCAATCAAAGAACAGCGCGAGTTTATAAGAGGGCTAAAATCAGGGTAGGAAAAATGCCTTTTATTTCTAAATTATGACTCTTTTTGATGTAAAAAGCATCCTAACATTATAAGTTGTTTTACATTATAAAACAATAAAACAACACAGTTCATGATCCCTTTAAAATTTACCACAATTTGAAAGTATTACTGTTTCACACTAGATTATTATAAATAGAGACTATCAAAATATATTATTGAAATTAATTTAAAATATACATATGTATATATGTATATTTTTAATTAATTTTATTATATTTTTTAATAAATATATTAAGTATAATAAAATAGCAATAATTATATTAAATATATAGTTTTATACATGTATATTTACTGTATTAATAATATAAAATATAAATACGTCTTTACACATTTAAATATTTAGCTACTTTACAGTCTACTACTGCTGTT